>NW_017307712.1:78595-81051 GCF_000935625.1 Nanorana parkeri
TAAAAAAAAAAAAAAAAAACTCTTCTGGCAATGGGAACTCCAACACTGCAAGGGTTAAAGTGCTTTTTTTGTTCAGGGATTCTCTAAGGGCAGGTTCACACCATTTTCTGGACCAGATCTGGAACACAGTGCATTGAGTTTGGAATTTTATAATGGTCTTACAGGTGCATTCCATGCGTTTTGATGCATTCCAGACCAGACAAAATAGGACAAGCAGTATTCTTCTGGTCTGGAACGGACTGCACTGGTGTGAACAGAGGCCAGAAATAGCATAGGGATACATTAGGACGCATTTTGGGTCCTGAAACAATCTGATCTGGTGATGATCCAGACATGGTGTAAATGGGCCCTAAAACACCTTTATTTACCTGATCCCTACTCCCCCAGCGATCAGCACTGACCTTTCTCACCTCACCTCAATGGCTCATGGATTGTCCCTTGGTGTCCTCACATATAAAAGCAGAGCTAAGACATGGTGACATCAATGTGACGTGGGGGGGTGGAGATGTGGCAGGTAGTCTTGGAGCCAGCAGAAGTGGGGATCAGGTAAGTAAAAGTGGGGTTTACCCTAGGTATAGGCGGTTAACCCTTACAGTGCTGAAGTAGCCCCACTGCAAGGTGAGTTCATATACCCAGAGATAGGTTTGAACATTGCAGCAGAGAACTAGGAATGTGCAACTGTGTGTGTGTTTCTAGTTCTCAGAGCCAATCTCAATCAGAAATTAGACACTCTCCAAGGGAAATGTATCAAAACTGGAGCAGACAGAATCTGGAGCCCAGGGCAACCGATCAGCATCTCTCTTCAGTTTGCTCAGGTAAGATTTGACAATGAGACAGAGAAGCTGATTGGTTGCCATGCACAGCTGCTCCAATTTGAGATTCCCCACAGTGTTTATGGTCAAGGTAACTGACTCATACCAACCCTGCAAAACATGGTCTAGGAGTCTAAGCTTGCCCGGTCACAGAAGGGTTATTGTTTTGTATCACCAGCAGCGTTTGACTCACCCTGATAAGCCGGGTACAGAACCTTAACGATAACATCGTGGGCCCATCCAGTGTCAAAACTTCACCTATGAAGTGCTATCCGTGCGCTGCATGCTTCCTGCTAGGCTCCGCCTTCAAAGCTCCACCAATCACCCGAGAGAATGAAACTCCCCCATCACGTGCTGCACCACCGGCTTCTCAGTGCTCCAATGTAAAAGGTCACCTTGTGAGTGACAGTTCGGGCAGCCAGTGGCAGGCATCGCTGTGCGGTGGGGAGTGAAAGTTGACATCTAAGAGGGAAGTAGTCGCTGAAGATGTCTGGGCGCAGGGGCTCAGGCAGGGAGCGCAGGCCCCGCGGTGAGAAGTGCTTTGTTAGTGTACATGCCTCATGTACTTCACACCAAGGCCGGGAAGAAGGGAGGGGGGACCAGCTGCATGTGCGCTGTATTTTCATGTGGCGTGGCACCTGCGTAGAGGGTTTTGGCTGGTGCCATTTTCCTCCAGGAAACTTGCTGCCAATGTGATATAATGGTGACACATCCTGCACAGCACAGGCAGGGGGCGCTGTAGCTGCTCAAGGCGGTGCTGAGCTCGTAGTACAAGCAGCACCCTGCTACTAGCTCTCACCACGCATCTATTATCTACCCGGCATCTGCTGTACTGATTCTAGACTCCGCCTCCAGACCGTGATCACGTGGTCATCATTGATTTCAGGGCAGAGCTTTCTTGACATTGTTGAGGACGCCCAGGGGATGACGTCACTGACATCCCTGGGGGGGGGCCCGCAGTGTATCTATGGTGGGGTGGGATGCCATATGTCACCTTCCAGGGTTCAACTTCTTGGTACTTTCTGCGAATGTGTAATGCCATGTGTCACCTTCCAGGGGTGGGAATTCAATATAGCCTTAATTCAGCTTATCTGGTGGTATGGACCTTTTTAACCACTTCAAGACCAGATGTTCAGACCCCCTTCCTGGCCAGGCCATTTTTCAGTGTTCATCGCTGCGGTACTTTAACTGACATTTATTCGGTCATGCAACGCTGTACTGAAATTAATTTTATATCATTTTTTGGGGACAGATAGAGTATTTAATCACCACTGGGGTTTTTATTTTTTACTATATTAAGGAAAAATGATTGCAATTTTTGGGGGAAAAAAGTATTTTTTTCCATTATGTTAGGAAACAATGATTATTACTCATATTTTTGGTAAAATATAAAAGATGGGGGTCACGTCGGTTAAACAGACACCAAACATGTCATGCTTTAAAATTGCGCGCACCCACTAAATAGCAAAAAACTACCATACCCAAAATTGACCATAGGCGACGATTTTACAGCTCATCAGTTTAGTGTTATCAGTGATTGATAGCCCTAGAACTATTGCTCTCATTCCGACGTTCGCGATGATATGTAACGTGTGGCGTAATGGGCGAAATCGTCATTTTTGCATGTATGCGCACCCGGCGCTT
>NW_017307712.1:81266-209329 GCF_000935625.1 Nanorana parkeri
ACGCATGTTTGCATGCGTGTATGTATAGGTGGGGACTTTAAAAAAAAATGTTTAATTCTTTTTTATTTGTAACTTTACATCTTTGGGGGGGAAACTTAAATGTTTTTTTTCCTATTTTTTTTCCCCACTTAACTTTATTGCTATCACATAGGGGGCTAAGGAAACCCCCTTATGTGATAGCAAAATATGTGACAGGTCCTCTTTGTGGAGACATCAGGGGTCTCCAAGACCCCTAATGTCACCTAGGACCCCCCTGAAGAAGCTGATGAAGCACAGATCTGCTTCATCAGCTTCTCTCCAGCATCTGAAGCTGGAGAGTGACACAAGAATGCGGAAGTGATGTAATATACATCAGTTCCGCATTCTGACACCGGAGAGGGGACCGGAGGGAGGTCGTGTACCGACCTCCCTCTGATCCCCTGTGACAGAGGCAGTATGCTGGTCCCGTGCTCGCACCGGGCACAGCGGAGCCCGGGACCAGCTTGACAGCGGGAGGGGGGCGCACATCACGGGACCTCATACAAGCGACTCTATAGCCGGCGGATCACTTGTATATTAACCGGCATTGCTGCCTGTTTTCAAAATAACGGGCATTTCCCATTCGCGCGTGAGGGGGGCATGACTGAGCGGACGTCTAAAGACGCCCGCTCAGATCTAGGGAAGTGGTTAAAAGAAAGTCAGGTTGCCAGTTTCAGTAGCTTTTCTGACACTTGTGACAGATTTAGGTAGTTCTTACTAATGCCACTTTAAGAATGTGCTGCTATCACTGTGGCAGATTCACAATTACCAACAGTTTACTGATTGGAAAACTGGCGGTAATTAAGAGTAGAGCACGTTTGACAAGTCTCCTGACTCTGCCCTCCACTTTTGTGGGCGGATGAGTGGATAGTGCAGGCCTTTTCAGATGTGTTACCTTCATTGTAAGCTTTGTCTGGTTGTTCCCAACTCATCAGTATAGAACTAAAGTCTACTAATAAACTTTTTAATTTGTTTTATATTTATTTTTATTCATTTTTATAAAATATTTTTACTTTACTTTTAGGGGCTTTGGGGAAATAGTATGGGTCTAAACAAATCCCTGATAATTCCCTTTTAAAATAGAAAAAGTCCTCAATCTCTTTTTCTGCAGCCTCTGTTATCAATGAACAGGAATCCTCTATACTGAGTGTTCCTGTTCATTGATAACATGAGACTATAGTATGATTACTATAACCACAATCATGAATGAACAGGAGGTGATGTAGATCCATTCCCATTCATTCATAATTGAGGATATAGTAACCACACCATGCCCTTAATTATTTACAAAGTAGAAAAAATATAGGTCACCAGCACTCAAAATAATTTAAATGAATAAGTGCTTTTTATTGGGCAATTGTGTCACGATAATCAAAAAGAGCCGACGTTTCAGGGCCACGCAGGGTCCCTTCTTCAAGGCAAAAGAAGGTCACATCTTTTGTTACCTTCTTTTTTGTGATTGTGATAGCCGGCGCTCGGCCGGCTATCACAATTTCTCTCCTCCCTGCTGGGACACAGAGCAGCGCCCAGCGGGGAGGAGAGAAAGCAGGAATGTGCCGATCTATCGGCAGAAAAATTGCACTTTCGGCATTTAGCCAAAAGTGCCATTTTTGGCTGCTTTGTTTTGGTGGCCGATATATCGGTGCATCCCTAATCATTATAATGCCCATGGTTAGCCTTTTGAGAGGAGAATTCTCTAAGATGTGTTCCTCTCTAATCTGATAAACTCTTGTTTACCTCTCATGCGATTTCCTGGAAGACTACTTGGGAAATCCTAAGCTAGACTTCCCAGTAACTCTAGTTCCAAGAGGCTTTCAAGACAGTGGGTTCCTGCCTGTTCTTTTTCTGTTGTTAAATCAATGATAGACTATTAATATATTTTATCTGAAGTTGTTATACCAATTTCATATTTAACAGAATCATTGCCATGAAGTGTCATGAATGCTTGCTGAGTTCATTTCTGGTTAGCTGTGAGTAACAAGGTAATATACATTACTTCTTATTGTAAAAAAAATCTGTATTTCTCTGTAGCAGTGTCCCAGAAGAGGAAAGCTGAGGCAGATTCTGAGCCAGAAGTTGTTATAAAGACTGAACTTGAAGATGTGAGTGTTGCATCTGCCGAATCTGGAAAAGTCATAGCTAAATCTGCTGTAAAGTCTGAGCTAGTGACCCGCTGGGAATGGCTGAATGATGGAGACATGTGGATGGTTTATGCTGCTGAGCTTAACAGACAAATTAACCAAGCACTCGGGTAAGGTGCTGAAATGTTCAGCATAACCTTTACAAATGTTTGTCTGATTGTTGTAGTAAAGCCCAAGGAAACTGACACCTGTAGTATTTAACGTATTTACACTATACAAAAATGCTGTGTGCACAAACTACTTACAGGAAAAGCAGTACAAACACAAACATAAGGCTGAATACAGACAAACATACACATGCACCCACTAAATCTATCCTTTCTAGTACATGGAATGTTTCTATAAGAGGACACACAAATGTCACTTAATGTCGAGTTACAGGGTTACAGGATTCTGTATTCAAACAGGACTTTGTGGCAATTAGGCATTCACAGGAAAATGCCTTCTGCTTACAGTCTTTCTTGAAGTGTGGCCTTTAGTCGTTTTTTGTTCCAGCGACGCCATCTTTGGTCAAAGTCCTCTTATGAATTCCTTTCTCTTGTACCTGGGTTGCTGTTTTTGTTCAGAAAACTTGGTAGCACACCTGTGGGTGTTGCCCTTAGCACTTGTATTAAAAGTCCTATGTGAGGTGTATCTCACCTTTGTCCAACTCTGGATGGCAACACAGCACCATAATTGCCATCGACAGTCAGTCAGGTGCCAATGAGTCTAGCTAATAATAATCAGCCTAGGAGTGCTGTTTACAATTACCTCATAACAATATTCCATAGTAAGTAAGCTAGATATGAATAATGGAAAAACAGGGCAGCTATACCAATGTCCGAAAACCAGTTAAGTCTGTTTGCACTTGCTTAGCTTAACAGTGTCTGAGCATACCAACTGACTCTTGAAAACCTGAAGTTTGCAAATTTCCTGAAGTGACTGTGTGTGCCTAAAAAAAATCTATAAACCGGTATTCATTTAAAGATTCCAGTTTTGGATGGACTGACTTGGACTGGACTTTAAAGTGTATTTCAAATAAGTCTTCATCTGCCAGTAATAACATTAAGATTATCATTTTTATTATGTGCTGACAACATAGCATTTTGGTTAGGGATGCACCGATACCGGTTTTTCGCTATCGAGCATGTGTGCCAATATTTATTTTGTCAGTACTCTCCAATACCGATACCGGAAGTCCCGTTAAGAGAGCCAGGCGGCGTGTAATTATTATTATTATTATTATTACATAGTATTTATATAGCGCCAACAGTTTGCGCAGCGCTTTAAAATAAAAGGAAGACATTACAGTTACAATACAAGACAAGATGGTAAGGAGGGCCCTGCCCCTGAGGGCTTACAATCTAATGACTCGCCACCTGGCTTCCTGATTAGCTGGTCAGTGTGTAAAGACTCACCACCCGGCTTCCTGAGGTGACGAGGCAGCATGGAGCCGGCTTTCTGGCCAATCAGGGGGGCGGGTAATGACTCACCGCCTGGCTTCCTGATTGGCCAGCTTCTTGACCAATCCGGAAGCTGGGCAGCGAGTCATACGGTGACAAGGGGGCATGGAGACGGCTTTCCAGCCAATCAGGAAGCCAGGCCGCATGTAATGACCCGCTGCCCGGCTTCCTAAAACTGGAAGTTCGGATATAGGGCTAGGCATTGGAGCATTTGGGCGAGAACGAGTACTCGCCCAAATACTTGGTATAGGCAACGTTACTGGTATCGTTATCGGCGCATCCCTAATTTTGGTGGAGTGAGTGGTGGCAGCCCTGCCAAGTTATCTTTTTCCAAACTACTGGATCTTTCCACTCTCTCATACCCACAGCTTACAGCATAGGGACTAATTCTTCTGTAGTACAGATTTGACAGGGTGTGGGGGGTAGTGTGGCTTCTAGAGGTAACAGAAAAGCACTGTATTTCTGATCAGCAATTGAACAGATATCGAAAAACACTTTTTATTGTTTAACAGACTCAAAGTAAGAGAATGTCATTGTTGGGGTTTCCATACACTTTAAGGTATGAGAGCACATCTACTTTTTGTCTTAAATCTCTTCTTTTCCTTAGCAATGGGAAACAAAGCTTAACACTCTCACCAGCCGTAGGCGTGTCTCTGCAAGTGGATTTTAGGAAGATGATCCAAAAAAATACAAAGAGTGGTTACCAAAGACAAATACGTCTTGCAGTCAAGGAACAGGACCAATGTGAGTTTGTAGTTATACATATGCCATTTAAAAATATATCTCAAGTTTCATAATGTGATGTACAGTTCCCAAGAGTGCTGCAAAATGTTCAAGGGATTTTTGTTTTTTGGGGGTAGAACTCCGGGCATATTTAAATGTAACCCTTGTAGTGGGGCTACCTCTGCACTGCAAGGGTTAAGTACTCGTTTTTGTCTAGGGTCTAAAATAATTTTTAAAAAGGTATATTCACCCAATCCTCAGTTGTGCTGTGGTAACCGCTCATCTCTCCACGTCTGCTCCCGCATTGGAATGTCCCTCAGCGTCCTCACATCCAATACACTGTATTAGACGTGATGACTCGCAGGTCCTTTAGATTGCCACAGCCCAGGAAAGAGGCTGTGGGGACTGGTCTAGCAGCCAGGCAGGGACCAAGGATCGGGTGAGTATATCATTTTATTTTAGACTAGACCAAAACGAGCACAACTCTTGCAGTCCCTGGGTAGCCCCCCTGCAAGAATTAAGTTTTCATATGTTCTTTTTTAAATTCTTCATTACATACGACCATAGTCGTAGGTCTTAGACTTAAAGTGATAGTGAAATCAAAAGGTTAAGGAAATCACTGATTAAATCAATACTGCTCCTTGGTGTTTTAG
This sequence comes from Nanorana parkeri, assembly GCF_000935625.1. NCBI lineage: Eukaryota > Metazoa > Chordata > Amphibia > Anura > Dicroglossidae > Nanorana > Nanorana parkeri. The sequence continues at coordinate 86,244 of NW_017307712.1, forward strand.
TGTCCTCCAGAATCAGCAGGTGCCCTGAGCACTGGCCCTGATATCCTGTTTTAGGGTGGCTCTCTTCCCTTACAAGGTCCTATGGAGCCACCCTCGTGTGTCCTAGTAAGCTGTGTGTGTTTCCTCAAACGCATAGACACAGCAGGGAAGCCAATCCTCTGCTCCCCACTCCTTCCTCTCTTCTTCAAGCTATTAGATGGACGGCTGCTAGAGGCTGCTTGTGATCTTGTACTGGAAAGGAGTTTAGGGAAGCTGCACTGACACAGTTGTAGCCAGTTTTTTGGAAACACAATGACTAAGTCCTTAGTCAAAAATATAAATAAATACTTTGCTGGGCAATGTATATTTGTTTGATATGGATTAAAGGAGAACTATGAGGTGAGTGCTTTTCACTCACCTCATAGTTCTAGCCGACCTGTGACAATGAGACTGTCACAAATCGGCTCAGAAGATCGGGAGGTGAGCGAACACATATCGGCGTTCGCTCGCTTCTCGATCCTGTCACGACAGAGAGCCGTGACAGGGGAGGGGCTGGATTCCCCCCTCCCCGCTCCGATCCTCCAGCGCTGACTGGCGGAACGGACGGGGGAGGGGGCGGGTACAGCTGGCTCTACCTCTAGATAGGCAGAGAAAGCTGTCACTCACGCAGCTGGGCGGATCCAGACATAATTGTCGGCATCCGCTTTAGCTGCGGCGTCTCAGTATACCGCGAGCTGTAACTCACGGTATACTGGGGCGCCTCAGTATACCGCGAGCTGTGGCTCGCGGTATACTGAGCTTATGGTGACAGGAGGACGCTAGTTTGCGCCTCCCGTTACCCTAAGGAGAACTATGGGGAAAAACCCTTTTAATTATTGAAAACATTGAGCGTTTAATACTACTTTAACTGTTTATACTTCTAGCTAAGCAACATTTTATATGAAGTGACTACATAAACTAACACTACTTTCAACATGACTATGCACAGTTACTGCTGAATTGGCATCATTCAATTGTTTTCATTAAACCAGCTTTTGTATGTGCCCCAGAAAATCTCTGCATTGTGTGTGTGATCACTGATTTGCTTACTCTTCTTTTCTCTATCGTCCATTGAAGAACAATGCTTTATGGTTATAACCAACCAAGGGTAATACTGCTGCCTACAGGATAAATGGATACTGGGCACATACCCATACTGTGTGTTATGCTTAGTGCCCTCTGTCTCCTTCCTCTTTGCTGGATTTTTTACTTGATTTGGAAGATTTTCTGGATGATTTTTAGCAATGTCTGGATCCAGGGGAATGGCTTCTCCATCAGGAGGTGTTCCACGACTGTCTATGTCAAGGGTGTTGAATTCCTGACGCCCAGGACATGAAGTACAGCCGTTCAAGATCACTTGTAAGCAGTCTGATTGTCACTCGGCCTCTCTCACTACCCGCTGCATCTCTCCCTGGCTGCCGTCTCTGTCACCACCTGTCACTGTCTGCCGGCTCTCTTCCCGACTGCTGCCTCCCTCCCCGATGTGGTTTTCGGGGTCCCCCGCTCTTCTGGGGGCACAGCAAATTAGTTCAGGATGCAGAGCTGAGAACGGACCTGTGGAAACTGAGACAGGAACGCTACACTCGCAGCCTTCCCATCTCAGCTGTAACAGGAGATCGTGCTAGAACTCCTGTACTGGAGGTGACAGTTTCCATAAAGAGAACCTGTTGCCTCCAAATGCTATCACACACGGGCTTGTTAGCTCCTGTGTAATACCAATAAAGTTTAGTGAAAAAATAATGAAAAAAACAATAATGAAAAAAGTACATACACATTTCTCTCCCGTTCATTGAAGGACACAGGCAACAGATCGTAGATCCTGAATGGTAGGGTAATATCGCCACCTGCAGGAGAAGGACGCTAGGCACAAAACACCCCGCCTCCCTCCCTCCCACCTACATGGTGCTGGCTCCTGTGCAGGGCCCCTCCGGGGGGTACCTGGGCCTTGGGTGCTTAGTGGTGGTGTGGGTGGTACCTCGCGGCTGATGCTCCTTTGGCGGCCGCTACTCGAGGTCCCGGTCTGGATGCGGCCTCCGGGCGGCTCCGCGGCCGCCGTCCTGGTTGTCTCGGTCTGATCCTCACATCCTGATTCGGGTGCTCTTGGGGTGGGGGACGGGCGCTGCTCTCCGTCCCCAGCGGCCGCCTGTGTAGGGCGGCCACATCTGCGGTGGCCGCTACTCGAGGCCCCGGCTTTTGCGGCCTCCAGGCGGCTCTGCAGCGGCCATCTTGGATGTGGGCAAAATTGCCCTTTCTTCGCGTAACTTCCGCCCGGCCCTCCTATAGCCTCGGGCGGATGGGGAGTGTCTTCCTTTCGGCTCATGGACGCCGTAGGAGAAGGACACAACGTGCAGAGCTCCTCCTCCTTGCAGGGTCGGACGTCTGGGCCGGGACACACACTGAGGGTCGTGAGTTGCTGGGGGTCCCTCTTTCCCTTGCCTGGTGGTCTCTGGTCCGTGGGGTGGTTTTTGCTGAGGATGGATCGCAGGGATGACTCTCCTGCATTGCCTTGTGAGGGTTGTGGGCTGCGCTCTGCGGACCCCTCTAGATCCCCTCTTTGTGCATCCTGTACGCCTGCGCTGTCGCCCGTGCGTCTCTCTGGTGCTTCAGGGGGGGTGGGTGGTACCGCGGATACCGCATTGTCCCTGGAATCTTTCCTCTGTCATGGATGGGTTTGTGACGCGCATGGAGCGCGCCTTGACGCAGCGCCCACCTAGGAAGCGGGCCCTGCCCTTGCCGTCCCCTGCCTTGTCAGGGGAGTCCGAAGAGGAGGGGGAACTGCCCGAGCCATCACCTCATCCTGATCCGGGTGATTCCTCCATCCTGCTTCGGCCAGTGAGGATGAGGCTGCGTCTACGCTCCTGGTCCAGGAACGTGAGACGGTTTTCAGCGCTGGTCCGCGCTGTCGGGGAGACCCTTTAAAATTGAGGACGTTGCCAGCACTTCCGCGCTGCCACACGTGCAGTTTGGGACGCATAAGAGTAGGCGTTCCGCCAAGGTGTTTCCTTACAAGTGGAAACGGCCTTCCAAGGCCCTTGCGGTTCATAAGCGGTTCTCGGTTCGCTACCCCTTCGAGGAGGACTTTGTGTCTAAGTGGTCTTCCCCACCGGTGGTGGACCCGCCGGTCTCTCATTTGAACAAAGCCACGGTTATTCCGGTGGAGGATTCTCCGTCCTTTACGGATCCTTCCGATAGGAAGGCTGAGGCGCTTTTGCGGTCTCTGTACTCTGTCTCGGGCGCTCTCATGCGTCCGGTCTTGGCTTCGGCTTTGGTCTCTCAGACTCTAACTGAGTGGGCTAAAATGTTACATGAGGGTCTTGCGTAAGGGAACGTCTCCCCCGCTTTTGTGGAATTGGCGGACCAGTTGGTGCAAGGCCTTCGTTATGTCTGTAATTCGGCCTTGGATGCGGCGCCCTTGGTGTCCAGGGTGTCGGTGTCAGCGGTGACGCTTCGACGTTTGCTCTGGCTTAAGTGCTGGTCGGCGGATCAGGCTTCCAAGAAGGCTCTTCAGGAGTTGCCCTTTACTGGGGACCGGCTGTTTGGTTCCACCTTGGATGAGATCATTAAGGATCTGACGGGGGGTAAGAGTACCTTCCCCAGGCGCGCAAGCAGGAACAGCGCCGGAAGCCTGGGCCTTCTTTCTCCGCTCACAAGCAGCTTTTTCGGCCCCCTCCGCCCTCTGACGAGGGCGGTGAGTTTAACAAATCCTCCTCTTCCCAATCCTCCAAGCGTCCGTGGCAGCCCAAGTCTGCCAAGCCCGCCGGCAAGCCCCAGTCCGCATGAAGGTCGGGTCCCGGGGTGGGGGGCCGCCTTTGGCTCTTTGCGGATTTTTGGCTGGCCCACGTCTCCGACTCTTGGGTCCGGGAGCTGGTTTCTTCGGGCTACAAGATCAGGTCTGGCGGTCCGGGTCCAGTCAGACAACGCCACTGCGGTGGCGTACATCAACCACCAGGGCGGCACATAAAGCGTGGCCGCGGGTCGAGAGGTGTTCGGGATTCTGTCCTGGGCAGAACGTCGATTTCTGGCTCTCTCGGCGGTCTACATCCCGGGAGTGGACAATTGGCAGGCCGATTACCTCAGTGGACAGTCGGTGGATCCGGGGGAGTGGTCTCTGCACCCGGAGGTTTTTCAGCAGCTCTGTCGTCGCTGGGTAAGGTGGACAGGTTTGTGGCCCTGGATCCCTGGGCGGAGGCCGTGGATGCCCTGGTGGCCCCTTGGGGTCATTACGGTCTAATTTACGCCTTTCCTCCACTGTATCTGTTACCTCGGCTGCTGCGTCGGATCGCGGTCGAGTGCGTCACCGTCGTCCTCGTGGCCCCGGATATGCCTTGGAGGGCGTGGTACGCGGACGTGGTTCAGCTGGTGGTGGACGCCCCGTGGCGTCTGCCTCTGCGCCCCAATCTTCTGTCCCAGGGTCCTGTGTTCCATCCTTCTTACAGTCGCTGGCTTTGACGGCGTGGCTGTTGAGAGCCGGGGGTTGTCCGATGTGGTCTTTTCCACTATGCTCAGAGCGCGCAAAGCGGGTTCTAGAAAAATTTACCGTCGCACGTGGAGGGCCTATTTTGCCTGGTGTGGCCCTGTCCCTGCGTTTGTTCTCCATCAGCAGGCTCCTTGCCTTCCTGCAGCGCGGGGTGGCTCAGGGGCTGGCCTTGGGTACTGTGAAGGGTCAAATCTCTGCCTTGGCGGTGCTTTTCCAGCAGCCTTTGGCGTCTAATTCTCTGGTTCGCACTTTTGTTCAGGGGGTGACACGCATTGCTCCCCCTGTCCGCTCGCTTTTGGCTCCGTGGGATCTGAATCTCGTGCTTTCGGTGTTGCAGGAATCCCCGTTTGAACCTCTTCGGGAGATTCCGCTTCTATCTTTGTCACAGAAAGTGGCCTTTCTGGTGGCCATCACTTCCGTTCGGCGGGTGTCGGAGTTGGCTGCCTTGTCCTGCAAGTCCCCGTTGCTGGTTTTGCATCGGGACAAGGAGGTTCTCCGTCCTCGGCCGGCGTTCCTGCCGAAGGTTGTGTCGGCATTCCATCTGAATGAGGACATTGTCTTACCTTCCCTGTGTCCGAAGCCGGTCCATAGGAAGGAGCGTGCGCTCCACTGTTTGGATGTGGTTCGCGCTCTTCATGTTTATTTGGAAGCTACGGCTTCTTTCCGCGGGACCGACTCCCTGTTCGTGCTCACGGAGGGTCCTCGTAAGGTTCGGGCCGCGTCGGCTGCTACCATCTCTAGGTGGATGCGTACTGTTGTGACTCAGACGTACGCTGTTAAGGGGCGTGAGCCTCCATTTTCTGTCACTGCCCATTCTACTAGGGCTGTTGGGGCTTCCTGGGCTTTCCGCCACGGGGCCTCTGTTTCTGAGGTTTGTAAGGCCACTCTTGGTCTTCTGTTCACACCTTTTTGTTAAGTTCTACAAGGTGGACGTGTTCGCATCGGCGGATGCTGGTTTGGGGCGCAAAGTGTTGCAGGCGGCGCTTCGAGGGGTCTTTTGGGTGTTTTGTTTGTTGTTGCCCATCCCTCAGTGTGTTACTGCTTGGTGACGTCCCTACCATTCAGGATCTACGATCTGTTGCCTGTGTCCTTCAATGAATTAATTAGTATTTTTTTAGCTGAAAATATCGATTTATTAAATCGTTTTACAATTATCATATGACATAAAACATTACAACTGCCACCATTCATTCTACAGCATTTCTGCTTTCAGAATAAATATAATGGTTTGGGGGTTTTAAGTAATCCTCAGGCCTAATATGTGCATTTTAACATGAAAAAATGTCTCCAGCTTTTCAGTAAGGCTGCAACCTTGTCTTCTGTTTACACGTTCTCTTAAGTTCTACAAGGTCCATGTATCTGGTTCTGCAGATGCTAGTTTCGGTCAAAAAGTTTTGAAATCCAGCTGTTTTATCCTTGGGTTTCCCTAGGTTGCTTATTACCATAAAACTGTGTCCCTCGATGGACAACAGCGAAAAAAGGAGTTTTGCACTTGCCATAAAATCTTTGTCTTCTTTGGACTGCTTGCTACAACTGAACAGGTGGGAGGGGTTATAGCCTTAATGGGGCTGGCCTTCAGTTTCTGTGTGCCTAGTGTCCTTTCCTCATGTAGGTGGCAGCATAGCTGTTGGTTGCTTATTACCATTAAGCTGTGTCCCTCAATGAACAATTTTAGGGTTAGTACAAAAAAATCTTTTTTATTATTGCATTATTATTATTTTTTATTTTTTTGTGTGATGTCTTATTTTCATGTCACCTTTTTATTGCAGATTTTGTATGGCAGTGGAAGTCAGATGATGATTACTGGGTCTCCTATGATGCCAAAACCTGCGTCTTGCTGGAGTCTGCACTGCAGGATGATGAAAAGCATGTGTCCCTAAGTTTGGGTGGCAGACCTTACACAGTTGATCTTGGAGCTATGGTGCAGAAAAATACCCAGACTCAGCATGAGCGAGAGATTCAGCGTTGTTTATCTGGTAAGTGTGCAAACCATGAAAACAAATGGTACTCAGATGGGTCAGTGTTGGTAATATAAGTGACATATTTTGTAGACCAATTTGCATCAGTGACCATGCAGCATACAGAAGTCGGCCAGGTTTAAAGAAGAACGCCAGGAGAAAAAAATATTCTTAACCCTTTCAGTGGGGCTATCCCCGCACTGAAAGGATTAAGTGCTTGTTTTTATCTAGGGTCAAAGATATACTCACCTAAACATTAGTGTCACCTGGCTGCTAGACCTGAACCCAGCAGCCGGCTGGCTCTTGCAGCTCTCCCTCCAGCCTGCCTCCTCCACTGCAGCGATGAAATATCCCACGGCGTCCTCATATCCTAGACACTGTATTGTCCGTGATGACTCCCAGGACCTTGAGCAACTGCAGCGAAGGGGTGTAACAGCCAGCCAGCTGAACAGTAAAGGTGAGTAAAATTTTGTTTTTTTACTCTCTAGATGAAAACAAACACGTAAAAGAGAACTATGAGGCAAGTGAAAATTACTCAGCCTCATCGTTCTAGCCGACGTGTGACAATAAAACTGTCTTTGAACCTAGTTTAAAGCAAGCAAGCAACTGCATACACAGATGGAAGTCCTTTATAGGACTGTGTTTTTGAGAATCCAGCCCTGAGACTTACACAGCTCTGCCACAGAGCATAGCCCTCTCTGGCAGGGCAGAAGACCTGATTTTCTTTTTTTTTTTTTTTTCTTGCGGTTAATGAACGCTTACAGGTTGTGTCCCTCCCCAGCCTATGACTGGACAGGGAATGGAGGAGCAGCAGACTGGTGAACTTATTTCCCTGTTACTCTGCTCTCTTCTCCTTTCAACATGTTCCTTGTTAGAATATAAGTACTGCAGCACAACAGACTGTTTCCTTGTGCTACTTCCGCTCCCACCAACATTAGATTTACTATACAGGGGAATAAGAGAGGCTTGTGAATACTGTTGCATTAAAATATTTCTTTAACGTATATCTGGAGTTTAGTTTTGATGGAATTTTGTTTGCTGTTGTGTTTGAATAGTTGCTGTAGATCAAGGAAGTGACGAGCCAAAACAAAGTGTCCCTAATGGACCAACTTCTTCAAAACGTCCCCGAAGGAACAAAAGTGTAGAAATCGTGGAAACTGAAGAGGACAGCAAAGGTAGGGTTGGTTGATAGGTTTATTGCATGTTTCTTGTTGGGCTACTCAAGAACTGAAGTTTAGGAGGCACCAAAAGTTGAACAGAGTGTTATTGTTCATTTTGTTATGTCTTATGTTAATATCTTTCTGTTCACAGAACAAGTGAAAACTCTGGTTTTAAAAGGTAAAGCTCCGATTGATCCAGAATGTTCCAGCAAAATTGGAAAGGTATGTTTTGCCTGAAATCTGTATTTGTAGTAATACGGATTATTTAATGTTTTTCTGGATGCCTTTATAATCAAGAATAGAAAGCAATGCAACTATGTTTGTGGACTAGGTATATCTGTTTACCTAAATGCCAATCTCCCCACTTATCAGTTCAGTATAATAATAGATTTGGGCCTGAACTTTAATGACCTATGAAAAAAAAAATCAATATCCGCTATACAGATGGCCTAGTATGGGTTTGAAAACCTGGTCCCAAATTCTCTAGAGCCTTGGTTCTCAACTGGTGGGTCGTGACCCAGAAGTGGGTCGCGACTCCATGTTCAGGGGGTCGTCCCATGCCTTCCTTCTAGGTGAGAGACTCCTCAGCCTCCCTCTAGCGCAGCACCATAAGTTCTTGTGCCGAGCAGCCATTCAAAATATGCTGCCCGGCCCTGCATGTCCAGCTTGAGGTGGGGTGGGCTGGAAATATGGCCATAAGGAAGCTCCGTCCCTACATCATTGCCTACCGCTCTCACATGTGCCCTATAGAGGTGACTGGACTGACGTCACATTCTGGCTCTCGGCACCTCTATAGGGCATGCAAGCGAGCTGTACAAGCAATGCACATATGGATGGAGCTCCATCGCAGCACAGCAGCCCACACTGAAACCCAGGCTGAGGATCCATTCCAGTTCTCATAAGGGTAGGGAGACCGGGTGGATCTTAAAAAAAGAAAAAAAAATTACATATTTTTTTGGAGTGTGAATGTGGTTGTGTGTCTGTCAGTGTTTTTGAGGGTCAGTTGAACTAGTACAGTGCGTTAATCACACTGTCCCATGTGATTAATGCACTGTACCACGCAATCGCACCTATTGCATGTTCTAGTGTGGAAGGTGCCTTACTTACATTGCCATTAATTTGATTGACACCCCAAACGAACCTCCCACTCACAGTCCGATCACCTGCACCACTTGGGTCACGACTTAATGACCAAGGACAAATGTGGGTCCGGAGGTTACACAGGTTGAGAACCACTGTCTTAGAGATATATGCTGTTTTAGCCAGCCTGCAGACGATGCTAAGTGGTTTTTTTTCTTTTGCATTTAAGGAATTCATTAGTAAAGTTTTGTTGATAAGGCTGCTGCTTTAATACGATAGTATTTGGTTGTTCTGCCATGGTGCGTTAAATTGCCTGTTGTGCTTCTAGTTCTAATCGGATGGCTATAAAAACAAGCTTGTGATAAGTATGTGATATGTTTCGTGCTATGATTTCTAGGGATGCACCGATATATCGACCGCCGAAACATATCGGCCGAAAATGGCACTTTTGGCATAATGCCGAAAGAGCCATGTTTCGGCCGATACATCGGCGCATGCCTGGTTTCTTTTCTCCCCGCTGGCCGCTGTTCCAGCGGGGAGAAAAGAAAGTGACAGCTGGCCGAGTAGTGCAGGACGAGAGCGCTGTGAGCGGCCAGCGTCTCTCCTCTCACACCGCTCAGCCGCCTATCACAGTCCGGCAGAGCGGTGTGTGGGCGGAGACAGCGCTGTCACAGGAGGCTGGGCTTTCCTCCCTACACCGCTCAATCAGCCTCCTGTGACAGCTGTCAGAGAAAAGCAAGGTACACACACTCAGTGATCAGTGATCGCTGAGTGTGTGTACATAATTGAGGATATGGCATGTTAACTATATGCTCAATTATGAATGAATGGGAGTGATCTACATCACCTCCTGTTCATTCATAATTGTATTTATAGTAAACAAACAATGTACTCATGTTATCAATGAACAGGAACACTCATAGAGGATTCCTGTTCATTGATAACAGGGGACACAAAAAAAGAGATTGAGGACTTTGTGTTCTCAATCTCTTTTTCTATTTTAAAAGGAAAATATCAGGGGTCTGTTTAGACCCCTAATATTTCCCCGGAGCCCCTAAAAGTAAAGTTAAAAAAATAAAAATATTTAATAAGTATAAAAAATGTAAAACGTTTATAAAAAATAAAATATTTAAAAAAAATAAACATTTTTGGTATCCGTTTCGGTTTTCGGCCTGACATTTTTTTTAGTTTCGGTTTTAAAATTTCCATTTCGGTGCACCTCCTAATGATTTTTTTTGTGCTTGAGTAGCCATGGCTGATACATTTTATTAACTCCTGTATTTTCCTTCTTCTAGGCTCATGTGTTCTGTGAAGAAGATGATGTATATGATGTTATGTTAAACCAGGTGAGAACTGAGTTTTTGCATTACATGTGACAACTTTATTTGTCTTCTAATTTTACAGTAATGGAGTCACTGGAAATTAAAAGCAAGTTCAGCAGTTACCAATCAAGGTTAAATAGCCCTAAATATGTACTGAAATGGCAGCAGATCACATTTTAGATTGCCAGTTCCTTGCTCTAGAATTATCAAGTTGTCAGTGGTCAGTTAATGATGTCTTAATATGTCCCCCCCTAGACTAGTATATAATTTTACTTTTTTATTATTATTTACTAAGCATGTATAGTAAATTATATTCCTTTCTAAGGTTATTTCCATGATGCATTTATCATTTCATTTGACACTGTCCGTATACAGACTTCCATTCTGTATTCTGTGTGGAGCTCCCCCTACTCCTGTAATGTGGAAGCTTAGCTAAGTAAGCTTTTGTTTCACAGTCAAGCATGTCTTACAGGGTTATTCCCAAAAGGGTGAAGAGTTTGGAGAAGGCAGGAGACTTGAACAATCTAGGACTACACAGCTTATTTGGAACAATTCTCCAATTCATCTCACTTTCCAGTTCAGCTATATTGTCCTAGATTGGTCACTTCTCCTGCCCTCTCCAAACTCTTCACCCTTTTGTGAATAACCCTGATAGTCTTTGAATTTTTTTTTTCTCTGTCATTGCAAAAGGATGGGTAGTTACCAGCCTGCTTACATTCAGAGCCCTTCTCAACTCCTGGCTGGTGCTGGATAAATGACTGAGGGTTTGTGGCCAACATTCTGGGTTAGGTGTCGCTGTTCTGTAGCATAAAGGAGGGGCACCAGGGATAAAGAAAAAAAGTGGGACTTGTATTCATTCGTCTTGGTAGTACTGGCTTGTGGTGTTTACTTTTTAGTTGTAAGGAAATGATGATGCAATACAACATTTCAGTCCTGGATAAGTTACAACGTTTGAGTTCCAAATCGATGTGTAATTAAGTTCACTTTAAACTCTATGGGGTTTATCCTTTGTACAGTAATGTACATTTGCAATGACCATGTTCTGTATCTTCTAATTAGTGTTCATCTCTAAGAGAGGAATATCATGTCTTCTCTGAGTGTAGACATACTGTATGTTTGCTCTGAACAGAGAAGGGAGTGTGGAGTATTTGATTCTTCATTAGTTGTGTGTGTGTAAATCTGAGCTTTTACAGTTAAGCTGTTAAGGAACTTGATAAGTATGTGAAAAGGTCCCTGGAACTCGAATCACTGCAAAGGGAATTAAGAACTGAAAAGTTACTTAATGAAGAACTCCGGGCACCATAAAATGTAATCTGCACCGCAAGGGTTAAGTGCTCATTTTTGTCTAGGGTCTAAAATGACCAACTTCTACTGACCTGAACCCCAGTCCCTCTCCGCTCTGGCATTCCAAGGATAATGCAGTGTATTGGAAGTGAGGACGTTGAGAGACATTCCATCACTCGAGCAGAGAGGGAGAAAGGCTAGAGGGACCAGTCTAGCGGGCAGGAGGTACCGAAGTTCACGTGCGTATATCTTTGTTATTGTAGACCCTAGACGAAAACGAGCCTTTAACCCTTACAGAGTGGGGGTAGCCTCACTGCAAGAGTTAAGTTTTATTCTGCCTGAATTTTCTTCTTTAATCTCCAAGAGCCATTTTTAATTTTCAGCTATGGGTGCATTCATTTCTTATTAACTTTATTACCTATGGTACATAAGTTGTACATTTTCTTCTTGGAGTGAGACCCTGTTTACACCGATCTGTTCCGGTGCATTTCGGTAACATGCACTTTACTGCACTTTACTGCAACGCACCATGCACACATTAGCACATTGCATCATCCATTTATTCTTAATGGCACCCAGTGCACCTCTGACGCAGATGCATTGCAGTGCACCACAATGCGGGGTCACACTCTACTGTGTATTGTGATGCTCTGCGCCAAACAAAATGTTGCATGTCCATATGAATGTACTGGTGCATTGGCAGCCCACTCATTTGAATAGCCTGCCTTAGCACAAAGCAGGAGAGCGGCACAGTGTGAATGGGCCCTTTATTGAATTGGCTCTACCCTTTTTAAAGACAAAAAATAAGGGGGAAAAAAGGTTTTTTTTCCTAGACTGACCAGTGAAATTGTAACTTGTGGTACTGTAGATAAAAAGTGCTAATTTTATTATGCAATTTGTCCCGTTCATTACAACGCTAAAACGGTTTCTGATATAAAGTATTTGGTTATCATTATTGAGTTAATTATAAATATAAATAAAGGATAACTTTACTTTAAAAAAAGTATTTTTTGCTTTGGTTGGTTGTTCCTGGTACTTCCAGGTAAGGAGGGAGTATGTGACTCTCTCCTCTACTTTCCACATGACAGTGCTGGTTCTTGGTGACCGGCTTCAGTGGCTAAACAGAGCAGTAGGGGAAGAAAGGAAAGGCAAGTGTGTGCAGCTGGTGGGGCAGGCATTAAAGGGAACCTGCTGCCTTTACCTGCATATGGCGCAGTTGTGCCTTATCTATCATGAACACCTTTGTTAGAGCAGTTAAGAATACCATAATACAAACTAAAATCCTAGATAGCCACATGATTTTTTTTTAAATGTTACTGATAACATAGTTTTTAGTTTTTTCTATTTTATTTGAGAAACATTTTTCATACCAAATCTCCTTTTTCTCTATCCGTTGAGGGACACAGCTTGAAGATAAGTTAGGAACTTAGGGTTATATTGCTGACAACAGCAGAAAAGAACACTACGCATGTAGAAAACTGAAGGCAAACCCCTTGAGGCTATAACCCTTCCCACCTCACACCTTTTCAGTTCTGCTCAGTATCCTCAGGAAAATGGATTGCTCTTCCCTTCTGCTATATTTTTTGACAGATTTGGACATTTTTTTGTTCTACTATCAACATCTACTGGTAAATTCGTACTGGATATTGGAAATCCTGGAAGTCTCTTCAGTTACCCAACAAGCGCAGGTTTTCCCAGTTTAAGTATACTGGTGTTTTCTCTGCCACAGCCCTGCAGTGACAACCCATCTGTGCTACAGTTACCACAGGACTTTGCTTTCAGGTCAAGCCAGTTTATCTGAAGTTATTGGGACCAGAGTTGTAGCAGTTTTCTCCTGTGCCCATCTCTGAAGACTCGCTTGCTGTGAGTGGCTGGCAAGCTATTTGCTCTGTTAAGTAAATCTTTCCTCTTATTTGAACTGAGGTTTCAGACTGTAACTTTCTGGGCTCTTTGTAAGAGGAATTAAGATCTCCTCTTATTTTGAACCCTTCTGTATACCTTGACATATGTTTTTATGCAACCTGGGTTTATGTTTGTTAATGGGAAACCCTCCACTTCACGTTCAGGCTGTATAATGAAGTGGTTTTTCTCTCAGGTGGTTGGGCACTGTTTTTGCCCAAACTGCCATTTTAAATTTCTCACCTCCTTCTCCTTTCTGGAGCGACCAAGCATTGTGAAGCTTGCAATACCCTGCTTCTGCCAGCAGATCACACTGTAGTTTAGACTAGACACCCTGCTTATTGTGTTGTCTTCTTCTCAGACCTGGCTGCTGACAATAAGGGAGCAGAGCCAACTTCGTTCTTCCTAGTAATACCTCGGGCAGGTTCTCCTCTTAGTTGATTGTGATCACAACCATACACCTCTCTATACCTTGTCTTCAAGCCTTGCTATGTTTGGTCTGCAAGTATCGTGGAAGAGTCTCTTTTTTTTCTGGCATGGCAGCCTCTGCTATTTTAGCCTTTTTTGGCACTAAACATAAAGAGTGGCTGGCCTCTGTGGTTGCAGGTAAACCACCTAAACAGGACCACTTTTGTACTCTATGCAAGGCTAAAATAGGCATAGGATTGTGCTTGCTTCTGTGCCACCTACAGACCCCAGTCGGATCCTCTGAACCCACTGTTTAATCTCTGGGTGCTCATTCCTTTTCCTTTCTCATGGATGAGGTGTTTTCTTCTGTTATGCAAGGAATGACTTAGTACTACTCTTTTTAGATGTTGAGTGCCTCTCTTCCCTAGAGGAGGAGATCCCATCAGCCGAATTTCAGTTGGCTGTTGTCTTGCCTAAACAGAAGGAAACGGATTCCTTTCTAATCAAGGCTATATGTTCCACTTTAAAATGAGAGGATTCCACTGTTCCCCCTATCTGGACTCGGTTCTCATAGACTCAAACGTTCCAAAGTAACAACATTTTTGACATTCCCTTAGAAGACACTCCTTCTTTTAAGTACCCTACTGGCAAGAAATTGTAAGCAATGTTTCGATTAATTTACTCCCTGGTATGGTCTGCCCTTCAGCCCATGCTTGTCTCTTTACTTTTTCCCAAACTTTGTCTGATTGGTTTAAATCCCTAAAGTAGGGATCTATATACTGATTGCATTGACAAGATGACTGTTGCATTGAACCTTATGCCATTGTCTGTGCAGACAAAGCTGCACAGTCAGGTTTTGCAACTTCAGTCCTGACATTGGTCTTCCCTACGGAGCTGCATACAAGTGGTGGGACCGTCGATATCCACCTTCAAAGCTTTTGTTAGCATTTTGTCTTCAGCCCTCTGTGTCTCAGATCCCTAAGACTGCAATCTGGTCTTCTTTACATACATTTTCTAAATCTTATAAGCTCAATGTGTCTGCCTTGGCAGATGCTAGTTTTAATTGAAAGGTTCTGCATATGGCTGTTTATTGCCCTTGCTTTCCCTTTTGCTTTCCCTTTCGCTTAGGTTTTCTCTTGCTGGTCTTTCACCTGTGTTTGTTTTTTGTGTGCCAGCCCCTCTGTTTGGATTGCTTTTCGATGTCCCTAGGTTGGTTAATTATAAGCAAGCTGTGTCCCTCTAGACAATAGAAAGAAATTCGATTTTTGTTCTCCCATTCTCTCAGATTTATTACAATCATTTCTATAGCGACAGCAATTTACACAGTGCTTTACATGTGCTCACATCAGTCCCTGCCCTCAAGGAGCCTACATACTAAGGTGTCTATCTCACATACATGCATACACGTGCACACACATCCCAGACAACCTACCAGAAAGAAGACAACCTACCAACCTGCCTTCCGAGTGTTGGAGAAACCCACTCAAACATAGGGAGAACATCCAAACACATGCAGATAGTGTCCTGGAGTTTGAACCAAGGACTCAAGTGCTCCAAGGCAGAAATGCTGAGTTGTTGTTGCAAGGCAGAAGTGCTTAGTTTTTAGCACTTCTGCTGCAAGGCAGATGTGCTGCCCTAGATGCATTTGTTCTCTTTGGACTGCTTGCTACAACTGAGAAGATGTAAGGTGGGAGGAGTTATAGCCTCAAGAGGGTTGGTCTTAAGTTGTTTTTTTATGTGCCTAGTGTCTATTTCTACTGCAAGTAGCAGTATATCCTAGGCTTTAAAATGACAAAGCTGTGTCCCTCAATGGACTCCCGAGGATAGGATTTTACAGTGAGTACAAAAAACCTATTGTCATACATGTCTTCATTTGTCAAGAATAGTTGTGTGCTTATATCTTGCTCATTTATACAACAAAAATGGGGAGGTGTTGCTCTGCATCAGAGATGGCAATAGGGAAATCATCTGCAATGTGCTGAGTACTTAAAGAGGAAATAATTTCAGATGTCTATTTTATGGCTAGGTCTACAGTGTTGGTGCCAGTGTTGGAGGAGGCACATCAAAACCTCAGTGAAACCACACTCTGTTTTTAGATGACACCATGCTGGAGTCGCATAAAAAGGCTCAGGGAAACTTACATAGGGAGATCTGCTAGTTTAAAATGCATGACGCGTTGCACAGTGAACAGTCAGTGTTAATTTGGTTGTGTGATCACCAACAGGAAGGGATAACCAAACACTATGGACATCACCGTCTTGGTGAAGAATACCAATACCAACTACAAGAGCATTTCCATCAGCCTTCCCTGCAGTACCATTCCTGGCAGTCCATGCCTGGTTATAATGCTCAACATGATCCTCAGGTTCAAGTTTCAGATCTTCCACCATCTGAGTCATTTGAAAATGAAACTGTTGACTTAAGAGAATCCCCTGATTATCCACATGAAGTGCCTGCTCGCAGTTTTTTGGAAATTGATAATACAGAAGTGCAAACGTCTTACTCCCAAAGGAAATCTACAGTCTGGGATTTCTTTCACCTAAAAGACCCCAGTATTGGCATAAGAAATGCCACAAGTGCCTTTTGTAACTTGTGCACTAGAGAGGTAAAACGTGGGTCTACTCCAGGAAGGCTGGGAACCACGGCCATGCGAAACCACCTGGCCAAGCATCACCAAAGGGAGTGGTCAGCAACAGGCACTACAGGCATAATAACTTCACCTTCTGCACCAGCTACCTCTTGTCACCACTATCCGGTGGCCTCTACTTCCCAAACGCTTCCTCAAGAACCAAGATTACCACTTTTGCACTCTGTGCTTGACGTCTGCTACTGCTTTTTTGCTACTGTCTGTACTCTGTGTGGGGCAGTAATATCACGTGGGGAGACAGTCAGTGCCAACCGTGAATATCTGATGCTGCAGCACATGCAGTCTTCCCATTGCAGCATTCTGAGGGTGTCGCTCAGTGAAATGCAGGGAGCAGGTGGTACAGATGATAACCGCAATTCTTTATGACATGTTCAAGTTACATTATGATCCTTGCATAGAATATACCCTAGTATTACCTATTTATTTTATTTTTTATTGCATGTATATAATATAAATAAGTCGGTAAATAATCTGTTAAAAGCACTTTATAGAAAAACATTTTTATAAATACATGTTATCAAAAAGATATGCCAGGCTGTATTAAAGGCATTTTTCATAAAGTCTTTCAAACATCAAAAATATAAAGTTTTATTACACAGTGCAGGGATTATTTCCCAGACAGTATTTAGGGTTAGTTCACACCATAAGCAGTGCGTTCAGGTCCGATTCTGGCCGTAACGCACTGCCTCGCATTGTGGCCTGCTCACTTTTTTGCCAGGCTGGAGGGGGCGTTGAAGCATCGCGCTGGGACGCACTGCTTATGGTGTGAGCTAACCCCGCGGTCTGGTGCGATCAATATAGTGCTTGCAGCATTTTGATCGGACTGCACTGCAGGCACAATGTGCCTTGCGATCCCGTGCGGGCGATTGCATTGCGGCCGGAGGGTGTGGCTACAGTGCCATTCACTTCAATGGCCCGCCACGCCCCCTCCTGCCTGGCAAAAAAGTGAGCTGGCCGCAATCGGAGGCAGTGCGTTCCAGCCAGAATTGGACCGGAACACACTGCCTATGGTGTAAACTAACCCTAACACTTGGGAGCATTAACCGTGCTTGTTATTGATTTATATAGCTTGTTCAACAGGTTGGAAAGTCCCTGCTACTAATATGTTATTGTTCCCTTCATAGAACAGGGAGCATTTTTTTCACTGTACGTGCAGAGCTACCAAACATTTTTGCAGTATGGGAAAAGTTACAGTGGGCCTGTAATCTTATTAGAGATGGGCAGATTTCTATTGCTTATGGATGTAGCAAGTGTAAACACTGGACATCTCATTTTGAAACCAAAACCAGTGCAGCGCTATCACCAACAACAATTATATAAAGTCATTAAACAAAATGATAAGGTTGCTCAATCAATTGTAACAACAAATAAATTGTCTTCTAACATTCTCAAACTAATTCATTATATGTGATATAATGAATAACAGTCAGTGTTAAGTGTCAACCCCAAGAATCTACACAACGTAAATTGGTTTGATGCTTAAAAGTGAAACATAATTTCTTTGCAGTGTGATCAGTATCCAAAACCTCCACCTTCCACCTCTCTCCTGATGGTTAGAGCTAGTGTTTAAACTAAAGTCTAACTGAGCTTATTTCCATTCTGCAGGGTATCACTGGAGTGCTGTCTCTCTGGTAATTGGATCCGTTGTATAAAATAATGCTCTCAGAAAAGAACATATAACAATAGCATAGTGCTTTCTAACTCATAAAAAAACTATGTGAAAATAAAAATGGCCAAAGCTTGTTCTCATAAGGAAGTAATGGATGGATGACTCTATTCTTTACTTCCTTTACTGTCCCCTGCTACAATAAAAGAGGAAGGGGAGGGCTTGGCAATGTGATCGCTGTGATAACCAAATTACAGAACCGGTCTGATCGGCTCTGTGCCTCAGGCCACTGATCTCCACTCTTGAATGACAGCAGGAGTAGTGGCTTCTGCAGTCGTGCACACAGGTAGCCAAGGGAGGGCGTACAGGGACGTCCTCCCAGAACAATGGGGCTGTGGACGGCTGTATATCTACAGTGGCCGGTTCCAGGTGGTTAAAGAAGGATCAAAGTTAGATGGGTCTATCCAATCCACTATAAGCTATTCCTTTTAATTAAATAGTCCCCACCTCACATATTCCATTTATAAATCACACATGGCCCTGTCTAGTTTGGTTTTTAGACTGCATGGCATTCAGAGTTTTTTTTTTCAGATGTAGGGATCTTTCACAAAACCATGTGATTTTAGTGTTTTCCTGCAAAAACCGATTTTGCCAGCAGGATGTACTGTAGACCAAATGTATAGTTGAAACCACTGATCAATAGCAGTAACCTGCTGAAGTGGTCCTCCCAACTTTTTTGTCTTAAGTTATTTCAATTTCTGTTTTATCTAGTGTATTTATTTATTTATTTTTTACCATAACTGGTCAGGCATTGGATGTAGATTTCAATGTATAAAGTATTTGTTGCTTGAGAGTAGAGCTGCAGCTAACGATTATTTTCAAAATCGATTAGTTAGCCGATTTATTAAGTTCGATTAATCGGATAAAAAAATAAAATACATTTTAAAAAGGGCTCCAGGGATGGACTACTAGTTTGTATTGAGATTGCAGTCCATCACAGGAGCAAGCTTGGAGCGGTGGACGTAAAAAAATAAAGTGTGGTGTGCAATATAGTGAAATGGAAAGTGTAAAATTATACAGCAATGAATGCAGAAAAAGGAGCGTGGATGCGCTCAGGGCGAGTCTGGCAGAGGTGAGGTGGGGAGGAAGTGTGGCGCGCAGCGTGTGTGGAGCCGTGAACAGGGCCAACTAATCGGAAGCCGATTAATCGATGATTGAAAAAGTTGACAACTTTTTCAATAATCGATTATATCGATTTAGTTGTTGCAGCCCTACTTGAGAGACCGCATTATGATCAGAAGGAACTGACACTTGAATTTAGCATGAAGCATCTTTATATCCTTATACTCAGTGTTTAGGTTTGCTACCTTGGCTAATTAGCATTGGGGCCGATGTATGGAAAGCGTGGTATAAGAAACATGCCTTGTAGGTTGCTGTTGCCAATTAGCTTCCAACTGTTATTTCTGCAGTCTACCTCATTGGGCCCCATTCACACTGAGCGATTTATCGCAGCGCTATCGCTCATATTTCCACGCAATATCGCTCTATGTAGCTTCTCCAATCCATTTCAATGGAGCTGTTCACATCTCGTCGCTCAATATCGCTTGTAGCTCGTCGCTCCTACATTACCCTTTTTTAGAGCGATTTCGAGCGCTATTGCTCCTGATTGCATACAGCCCAATAGGAAAAAGTCGCGCAATATCGCTCAAAATCGCGCGATTTTCATGTCGCTCAGTGTGAATGGGGCCTAACTTGAAACAAGGGTCTGATTAGTTATGTGCAAAAAGAATGTCTGCTATTGGCTTACTTTTCATACATCGGCCTATTTTTAGATAAAGTCAGAGGAATTTATTTCAAACTTTGTTAAAAAAACAATTCATAATAGGTGTCGTGTGTGTCCACCTGTGTCATGTAAGACTAAATATAGGTAGATTCATTCGTTGGTACCTAGTCTAATGCACGTTCTGCCTGGTAACAAAGTTTTGCCCCTCCTACTAGTTTGTAAGCTCTCACGAGCAGGTCCCTCCTAACCCTATTGTATTGAAATTGTATTGTAACTGTATTGTCTCTCTCCATTTTGTAAAGCGCTGCACAAACTGTTGGCACTCTATAAAACCTGTATAATAACATGTACATTTGTGTTCACTAATGTACATTAGTTTTTACTTTGGTCTTAAAAAGCATAGTAAAACAAGTAATAAATGCACACATAATATAAAAAGAAAAACTTTGCAATTCTAGATTTGGTTGGCATTGGAGCCTACAAACCATTGAATCCGAAGTCAGTGGATTGCAAGTGCAATGATCTGGCTCCTGCAGATTCTCCCTCCAGTCCCTGTCTGCACCGAGGTACGTGCCTTCAGTTGCAGCAGTGGGAGGAAGTGTCAATGGGACTAAAAGTGCGGTGACTTTACCACACTTGAGAACTACAAGACTCTCTGCTGCAATCCTTTGACAGGATCTGTGAATGGATGACGCTGCTGTGTGGACAGAACCACACTGATTTTTAAATATATACAGAATCCAGCGTGGAGAAGAACCCCATGATTCTGGTAAGAGGGGGGCCGTTTTGGGGGTGTGGGGCTGCGGATGTTGCCATGCTTCATGTTACACCCTGGATATGGGTGTAACATGAAACATGGTAAGAAAGATGGAATTAGTCTTTAAAAAGTCATCAGCCTGTTTTAAAAAAAGGACAGTTGCCCAAAATCTTAGCAACCACGTATGTTAAATTGGAGACATAAATGTAGTTTCCAAAGCACTAGTATCATATGTAAGAACAGTGGCTGCATAAGACAGTTTACATGCACACTAGATTTTTTTTTTCAAAGCCCAGCTCCAACCAAAACTGTTTTTAGTTTTAGATCAAATGGGAAAAGGTTAGATCCTCAATCAGGTTTTGCTTTCTGTGACCAGTTAAAGCGACTCTGACTGAAATCAAAACCCAAAATACACCCCTGCCACCCCGTGACTTCACTGCCTTCATCCAATCGGAGAATGCTTAGTCATTGATTTTAAAAAAATGCCAGGCGTTTACTCAATGGTCGGTGTGCCAAACAAGCAACCCTTTGTGTTTTCACTGTGAGTCTAATGTGAACTCCTCATAGATTTCAGATCATTTCAGTATAAAATGCATTGATTTTAGGACCTTTTTAAATGAATGCATAGTTAAATATTTTGTTCTTTAAATGTTATTAAAGTAATTCATTTGCAATAAGCAAGTTTCCTTATTCATTATTCATTGCCTCTGATTGCAAGTATTCTGTGGCTTCATGTGTTTTTAAATTGTCAGATTTAAGTTTTTGGTCCATACGTAAAATGTATGCATGAGGTATATCTATGGATACCATTTATAATCTTTAAATTACTGCTTTTTTCTTAACACAACAAGCAACATGAAATGCAACAGTTGCTTTGTATTACACAGAGTAGTAATGCCAAGATACCTTGATGCAGGTTGCTGCTTTCCTTGTGACGACTGTCATTGGCCACCTATTTTCAAATAGCTTTGGATATGCAGAGCAAAGCCACAATATAAATATTACATTGCTTTCTTCTTTTCCATTATTCTCTACTAGACAACTTTTATTTTATGATGGCTTCTTCTTATTTTTGAATTATTGCCTTTTAGTAAAAAAACAAAAAAAAAACGTGTAGAATGGTCTATGGTCTAAGTGTTTTATTCTCCATAATTCTCTTAAGGGTAAGGTGAGGACATATACTAGCCTCCTCCCGTGACCCAAAGCTCGGTATACCGCTACCTACAGCTCGCGCTATACTGAGACCGCCGCAGCTGGGACGGATCCTGACAATGCTGTCGAGATCCACCCAACTGCGTGAGTGACAGCAGGCTCTTTCTAGGTAGAGACAGAGCCAGCTGTGCCCGCCCCCTCCCCGTCCGTTCCTCCAGTCAGCGCTGGAGGATCGGAGCGGGGGGGAATACCTGCAGGGAGCCGTGACTGCTGCAGGGAGATGATCGAGGAGTGAGCGAGCGATGGTATGTGTTCGCTCACTTCCCAATCTATTGAGACGACCTGTGACAGTTTCATTGTCACACGTCGGCTCGAACTATGAGGATGAGTGATTTTCACTCACCTCATAGTTCTCCTTTTAAACCACTTTTTGTCCGCAGCAATTTTTTCATTTTTGTACACACATGTTAAAATTTGAATGTTTGACTAGAAAACTGCTTAAAACCACCCCAAATATATATTTTCTAAAGGCAGAGGCCCTGTAGAATATAATAAAATGCTACAGGCTGAAATGTCCTCTTCTGGGTTCTGTGTTCAGAGGGGGGGGATAAGCCACTGGAAGTGTGCTGATCCCCCTTCCAATGTAGCAGCAGACACCTGCCATGCCGCACAAGGGACAGTGGAGGCCAGGATAGCCGGGGGGTGGGGTAGACGGCACCTTTTTTTTAAAATCTGCGTACATGTGATCGGGTGACGCGATCACTTGTATGTGAAAGCTGGGTGCCAGCTGAAAAAAAAAAAAAAAACAATGCCAAGATCACGGCTGCTTCTGCTTTTGTGGAATTTTTTTTTTTTTGCTGAATAGTAGTGCTCTAATCGATGATTGAAAGCGTTGACAACTTTTTTCAATAATCAATTTAGTCGATTAGTTGTTGCAGCCCTACACATTAGAACAATTAGTACATGCAACCTTTTTGGTCTGTTTTTGGTGGAATCCTTAAAAATGCATCTATAAACACGGTTCACACTATAGCATTGCATTAAAGGCACAGTAGCTGTGCATTCAGTGGACAGTATTGCACAGCGCACTGCACTTGCACCACATGCAAGGTGGCCTGGTACTGTACTAGCTTGTGCTGCTTACCAAAAAAGGTTGCATTGCAAGTGATTAAATGGCTCGAAGATAACTTAGGTGGACATGATAGAATCATACTACAACTTGAATGAAAACTGAAAAAAAACTAATGCATGCACTTTTTTTTTTACCCACCGCCATGCAGGGCACGCTGTTATGGTACTATGTGTTGCAACAAACCTCCAGGAGGTGCGTTGGGGTGCCATTCAGAATGAATAGCAATGCACCATTGCAGCTAGTATGCAGTGCAGTGTGCTGTGCAATAGTGTGCACTAAACACATGGATTCCATGCCTTTTGTGCAATGCTGTAGTGTGAACAGGCCCCTAATCTACATTGAAAGTGCAAACCTTGTGTGAAATAACCAAGCACCTCTGAAATAACATGTAAAAATAGGTAACTTTTGTGAAATTCATTGTGAAAGTCAATTAACAAATCTTCTGTTTCTGTAGACTAACCTGCAGTTTAATAACAATAAGTACTACCTGATCCAGCTGCTTGAAGATGACGGCGCTAAACGTTTCTCTGTCTGGATGCGCTGGGGACGAGGTGAGTCTTCACGAGATTTAATATGCATTTAAGTAAAGTTACTTTTAACCAAATGCCCACTAATGTGTATTCTTTGCCAGTGGGAAAGGTGGGTCAAAATTCTCTGGTTTCATATGGAGGAGACCTTCAAAAAGCAAAGGACGTATTTCAGAAGAAGTAAGTTTTTTTTCTTTTTTTTTTTTTTATCCTATTCTTTTCTGTAACCGGTTTGTTTTATGCATTATTTGTGCACATTAGCCCTTTGGATTGTCCAAAGATGTATTTTTTGAATTTGTATACTTTCCTTTAGTCACAGAGTGCCCCCTGAGTCTGTGCATGCAGCTGAAAACTCACTGTAGTTCTAGTGTGCAGCTTTCCACCCCCCCAACCCCCCCTTCACAGTTGCGACTACCTACATCAGAGTGCTTTAAGACTATCCCATGTCCTCTGCATCTGCACACTTTGGGAAACCCATTTGCCTTTTATCGATGGCTGCACACCTCTGCTCTCCAATGTCATAGGAAAGTTAAAGTGACATTAAACCCTTTTAAACCCTTTTTTAACATAAACCAATACTGTAATGTGTGCCTTACTGTAATCCATGGTTGTTTCCCTTCTCTTTGCTGCTCTTTCTTTTAAATCTGTATCTCTTCTCATGCTGGGCAGAACTTCTGTTTTGCAGCAGACTGCCTTGTCTCTGGAATGGCTACATGGTGTCTGTGTATAGGTTTGCAACCTGAGCCAGCACTACAGGAAGAGGCAGTCAGCTGCAAAGGGAAGTTCTCCCCCCAGCATGAGAAGAGAATCAGATTTAAAAGGAAGAGCAGCAAAGAGAAGGGAAACAACCATGGATTACAGTAAGGCACACATTACAGTATTGGTTTATGGTTTAAAGTGACATTAAACTGAGGGTTTAATGTCACTTTAAGGCCATTGTCAATTTTAGTGTCATAGTGTCTGAATCTTATTCCTCCCATTGCTATGCGGTCAGGGATTCCTACCAAAACTCAACCAACGTGAGCAACCGCTTCTCCACATACTTGTGTAGTGGTAGTCTATAACAGAAGCTTTCAGTCAGATGCCACCTTCATACTGAGGATTTGGTTGAATGAAGGTCCCCATGCTTCTTCTTCTGTACGCATTAAGTTGTGGTAGGTCTGGGATAACTACAACATTACTGTAACTTTTTGTGCTAATTAATTTGCAGTTATTACACATTTTTAAATGATACATATTTTTATCAGGTTTTTCGATAAGACCAAGAATGTTTGGTCAGAGCGTGGAAATTTCGAAAAGGTTCCTGGTAAATATGACATGTTGCATTTGGATTATAACACAACCACGGAGGTACATGTGCATACATATTTTATGTTTCCTGTGTGACAAATCAAAATTCTGATCTGTTTACTAACGCCCGTTATGTTTGTGTTGCCCATAGGAAGAGAAAAATGTTGTGGAAGTTGACAAGCTATCTGACATTCCCAAACCTGAATGCAAACTGGACAACTTGGTTCAGGCCTTGATCCAACTTATCTGTAACATGCAGAACATGGAAGATACTGTGCTAGAGATGAAGTATGACACAAAGAAGGCACCTCTGGGTAAGACACTTGCTTTGACCAGGGTTATACTGTCTTTTGAATTAGTCATTTTAATTATATATTTAAAATTACCGTATATACTCGAGTATAAGCCGAGATTTTCAGCCCATTTTTTTGCTGAAAAGTGCCCCCCTCGGCTTATACTCGAGTCAGCGTCATTTCTTCTTACTTACCTCGCCAAGCGTCGCGTCACTGCTGCTCCGGTGGGTGGCGCTCCGAGCGGGGTCATCTGGCAGTCTCCGGATCCTAATTTAGGTGGCCGGAGACTGCCAGATGACCCTGCTCGGATTATACTAACATGAATGTATTAAATGATCTGTATGTAGCCCTGTACTATGGATCATTTAACCCATTCATGTTAGCAGAGGATCATTGTAAATGTATTGTTGCAGGCACTCTATATGTACATGTACTATATACTACATATAGAGTGCACTGAACAATAGATTTACAATTATCCTCTGCTAATATGAATGGGTTAAATGATCCGTAGTACATGATATGTAGCCCTGTACCCCCTTTTCCACTTACAGAGCTAGGTTATTTTTCTTTTAAATAAATATTCATGTAATTTTATTGGTATCTATCTACCAGTAGCTGCCTCATTTCCCACCCTAGGCTTATACTCGAGTCAATACTTTTTCCCAGTTTTTTGTGGTAAAATTAGGTACCTCGGCTTATATTCGGGACGGCTTATACTCGAGTATATACGGTAACTTTTCTGTCTTCTCCAGGAAAGCTCACTGTGGATCAGATCCATGCGGGGTACAGCTCCCTGCAACGTATTGAGAACTGTATTAAACAACAAAAGTTTGGCAAACATCTTCTTGAAGCCTGCAATGAATTTTACACCAGAATTCCACATGATTTCGGGTACATATCTATATCCATTTACTTCTGCAGATATCAAGAAATTGATCTTTGTTGCCTGACCACAATTTTCAATACATTTATTTGCGATAATTTCTGGTCTCTCCTTATTTAGACTAAAGACACCCCCATTAATCAGGACAGTAGAGGAGCTGGCTTTGAAAGTGCGACTACTAGAAGTAAGAGCTGCAACTTTCTTTATTACACCCTCTAAGTGCATGGTTTTGTTAATATGAGGTAGGAGTGTCTTTAAGAATTCAAGTTAAAAGGCACAATTTGGTTATAAACAAAGCCTTACAGCTGCCCCCATGCTCCTTATACCCCCGCGTACTCAGATCAGCGGTTGACTTGGCCCATGAAGTTCAGTGCTGGGCCCTTTTCTGTGCTACCAAGGCTGTGCAAGTGTGGCTTTTCTTTATAGGTCCTAATAGAAAAGCTCTCTACTGCCAAGCCTGCATTTCCATTAGAGAATAAGCTGTACATGCACACAACTGTATGGCCTCATCATTTGTAATTCCATTGCAAGTTGAAAGAGGTATGATTAGCTTACTAAATAAGTGTGGAGGTCCCTATAAAGGTGGTGTACTGTCAGAGCCTCTCCCCCCTCACTTTTGATTGGCTGCAATCATGATTTTCAATCTTGAACCCACAAACATGCTCAGAAACGCATGTTTGTTGAGGAGAAGAGACTCAAACTTGCAATCACTCATGTCCTTCAGTGAAAGAGGCTGGAGATGTTTATTCCTGAGTACTCCCTGGTTCTTGGTCATAGTGGTGTGTTTGGTATATTGAGGGACTCTCTGTGCTCAATCTCAGTCTGCAGCACATGGGGTTTAGATGTCTCAACAAGGCAGACCTGTCACCAGAGAGTGAGAGGGGTGATTTTTCACCCCCCAGGAGTAAAGATGATGCCTGATGGTCATTTGATTACGCCATGACCTACTAGAGACCCATAACATTATCTGATGCAGTCCCATGTATAATAGCTCTTTTATAAAAAATAAAACCTAAAAAATGGTGTGTTCCCAGTCCAAAGCAGGGCGTCAGCCAGAATGTGCAATGAGATCCAGATGCAACTAAATGACTTTCGAATTGTGGAAAACTTTCAGACAGTAAACCATTGATGTTTACAACGTTTTCTATTCATATGTTATTTACTGCATTGTAAACAATCATATTAAATCAAGTGTTTCAAAATAAATTCCCTGACCCCTACAGGCTTTGGGTGACATTCAAATTGCAGTGAAGCTGGCAAGTATGGATCTCGGCTCCCATGAGCACCCACTGGACAGGCATTATCGGCAGTTACAATGCTCACTGGAGCCTTTGGGTAAAACATCAGATGAATTCCAGGTACGTTTTTTTTCCCATGCTGATTTATAAAGTATTCCCCACTTGCACTACAGTGCCAAATATTGTACACTCTGTTGTAGCTGGGGAACTTACAGATAAACCATGTTTGTGGTTCAAATATGGAAC
This sequence comes from Nanorana parkeri, assembly GCF_000935625.1. Classification (NCBI taxonomy): domain Eukaryota; kingdom Metazoa; phylum Chordata; class Amphibia; order Anura; family Dicroglossidae; genus Nanorana; species Nanorana parkeri. The sequence goes on from NW_017307712.1 coordinate 113,407, forward strand.
AAAATGTGCCACGCTAAGCAAAACCTCACTCAAATCCTGGGCCGGTGCTAGACCATTTTGTGCCCTGGGCAAGACCAGCTACTTGCACCCCCCAGACCCCTCCCGCAGCGCAACCCCCTTGCGTAGCCCCATTTTCCTGCCGGCTAGCTTCCACATGTGGCTGTAAGCAGCCGGGAGCAATAGCCAGACTGCTGTTGGCTTTTTTAATCTGAAATTGCCAATAGCAGGCTGGCTATTGAAACCCAACCCACTGTGCAGAGGAGCAGACCTGAGGGAGAAAGTTGTCTCTCAGTTCCGCTCCTCTGCTCAGTGGGAGGGTGCAATAGCCAGCCTTCTTTTGGCTTTTGTAATTTGAAATAGACCGGGAGGGGGGGTGAGTGGTCAAGGCTGTGTACAATGTTATGACACAGTGATACAATAATGCAACATCACCATAATATTAAAGTGCACAGTCCAAACTATTTCCAGTGCTCAAAGGGACTGTAGTAAGATGTGCAATCAAAGAAAACAAAATCTTCAACTTTGCTGTGAAGTTTAAATGCTCACCTTCCACAAAGACCCCCACAGTGGGTCATACAGCACTGGTCCCGTTCAATGACAGGCAGGACACCATATATACAATGGCTGATGGAAACTTCTCTCCGGTGAGCCAATCTCAGCAATCTTCCCCTCTGTGCAGTGTCACATAGGAAGAAGTACAAAATACATAGTGCACACCAATCTTATAGGAATACAATCTTTATTATAATCCTACTTCCAAATCATCCAAAGTTAAAAGCAAACAAGTGAGTCAGGATCCGGACGCCGCTAGCGTTATGCACACTTCTGTCAATACCAATCCCCTCACTGCCACGTCAGGTAACTCCGCCTTACGTCATCAAAGGCAATGTTTATGATTGTTTACATGAATCAACTCAAAAAAATATGTGGCACATGGATATTTAATGTTTTAACATTAAACAGAACTATCAGCAAACATAAAATACCCACATTTCATCAAGTTATACATTTATTAAAGGATTAACTCTATTTTGAATTCTACCTCATACTGTCGTTATTAGCCTCCTGTAATCCCTTGTTCAGCAGTACTCAGACTAGGAGTCAGTCAGGCTGTACTGCATAATGCCATTCTAGCACAGAGAGCTCGCTGATGGTCGGAGGGAATCAGAACGGTATCCTCATCAGTGTGTGCTGCTCCATTACTATCCAATCAGCTCTAATAGCAGTAGAGAGGCGTTAGGTCAGGGACCTGGAGATGCTTTCTTGCAGTGGTACATAACTCACAAGTTTGATTTAACCCCTTCATGACTGAGCTTGTTTTTAGTTTCTGTTCGTAAATGACTGACACACTTTTGACATTTTTGCTGTGTGATTCTTCCACGTCAGTAATATACTTTCTTACAAAGTGCACCCACACATATTATATATTGTTTTTTAGAGGACAGATAGGGCTACATATTTATATCACATATGTGTGTCTAAAGCCTCACTTAAAATAAAAATATAAAAAAATTAAATATAAAAAAAAGAGGAAAAAAACATTAAAAAAAAAACTTTTTTCCCAGTTTTGATTTGTAGTATTTTTTTTACAAAACCAGCACAGCTAAAAAAATGCAATAAATACATTCATTTATTTGTCCCTTATTTTATTTATTTTTTTACAAAATTTTTTTTTTTTTACACTTTTCACTTTTTTTTAAACTTAAAAATGTTATTTTATTTATTTAATTATATCAAGCAGTCATTGTGAATTAATCTCACTGTTACTGCTTGATAAATTAATACATTTTTGGTTATTATCAGGCTGCTTCAAACTTCAGAACAGCCGATAATAAGTTAGTGACACTGATCCTGCAGCAGTTCAGGATTCAGCTGTCACTAAATGTTTTCTGATTGTTGCAACAACGATCAGCAAACAAACATTCTTCTGTCAGGAATAGATACATTATAGGAATAGACACATTATGTATCTATTCATGAAAGAAAAAAAAAAAGCCAGTAAAAGCTTGAGAGAGATAGCTCTCTCGATCTATACGAGCTGTCAGAATGCCGGCAAAAGCCGGCATGTGTGTCCCTCTGCTTTGACTCTCAGACACCCGATATTAAGGTATCGGGTGTCTGAAAAAGGTTAACCCTTTCATTAATGAATGCCTCTGTAGTAAGGGCATCCATTAATGAATGTTAAAAGCTGATTCTCAGCGTTAACAGCCCTCTAAAGCAGCAAATAACTCGCCACGTACAGTGTACGTGACAAGTCATTTGGTCCCTTTGTGGCTGGACGTACAGTGTACGTCTCCCGTCACGAAGGGGTTAAACAGAATGACAAAGCTGTTTTTAGGTAACAGTTTACACATATGTATTACATGTGTGTATTTAGCTGCTTGCCTATAGTTTTGCTTTAAAGATCCTTGCTGATTTCTTTGTGGATAAGATTACTAATCTCTAGTCCAAACTTGACACACGTTTTTGTTGCATCTTCCTGAACAGCTTATTGAGTGCTACTTGAAAACAACGCATGCCTCTACTCATAATGATTACACTATGACCTTAATGAATGTTTTCCGGCTAAAAAAAGAAGGTGAGGAGAGCAACTTCCGAGCAGAACTCCCCAACAGGTCTGTATTACAAGATATACAGCAAATTATCAGAACCCTGTCTGGTTTTTAAAGAATTCAAGGGTGTGAGTTAATGTCAATAGAAACATTGTATTTAGATTACATTGAGGGCTTGTTCACATCAGCAGCCTGCCTTATACCATGTGCTCTGTAAAGGAAACCGGTTGATGTTCTGATTACAATGCATTTCACTGTTCACCTTTTTGTTTTCTTTTTGTAACTTTATTGAAATGTCACAAAATTACATTTCATTAAACTTTACACAGCGCGTTGCGATATAGGGTGTTGCAACATGCTGCACTGTGTAAAAATGCAGCATGTCTCACTTTTTTCAATGCAGTGATGTGAACTGAACTAATAGGACATAAGGCAGATTGGCTTGTCTATACTGTGAGGCTGCAAGGCAACCTAACACAACACATATGGTGTAAATGGGCCCTGAGTGAGAAGGAAAAATATGCTTACTAATCTTTATCCCGGTAGTCACTGTCTAGCTTATTCAATACAGAATTTTCTTTCTTGTCCATTGAGGGACATAGAAAGTCTACACCTTTCTGCTATACTGCCGCCTAGAGGAGGATGAGACACTGGCAAACAAAAGAAACTATATGCCAGTCCAGGATAAACCTTCCTACTACCAGCATGCTTCAGTTTTTCCTAGTGTCCTAGGAGGATGGACATATTTTCTTTATCGCTGCCTGAGCTAGTCCCTACATGGCAGCCATCCGGATTGGCCTTTCCACTGGCTAGCTTTGAAGTTCCGTACCCGGGACTGGCTGGAATGGATGTTGTGGGTTTCGTTTGTGGCACTTTCCAGACTCCATACTAAAGGTTAGCTGCGGATCTCTATCCAGTTCCACAACATTGCTCCATCAAATGCCCTGTCTCTTAAGACTCACCTTGTGAGTAGGCCATATGGGCTGAGCACCAGGAGCTACCTTGTCATTTAGTCTGCTGAGTGTCTTAAAATTACCCTTTTTCTGTTGGTTTACCACAGAAGGGGGTTCAGTGTAGAGAAAGCATCACCCTGCTGGTGCTCAAACTTGCAAGAGCCATGCTGAACTCTGATCCTCAATACATTCATCTTGCCCACCTACAGTGACTTAGTCCCCTACCCCGCTGTGTAATCCTACAACTGCTACCAGCGTATGGGTTTGTAAGAACCTGATACCTTGCCTCATACCCTCATGTCCTCTGCTTCTAGAATCTGTCATCTTTGGAGTCTTCCATACCTGCGTCGGGCATAGCCACCTCCTCCACTCTATCCAAAGAGGGCTTCACTGCAGTCATGCAGAACCTTATGGGCCAAATATCACAGATGTTTGCTGACTTTGACTGACTGCACAGATTTACGATCCTGCTTCAATGTCGCTGACTTTAACAGCATTACTGTTAAAGACCAGGTTCTAAAAAAAAAAACAAGAACATCTCTGAATCGGTTATTCCCACAATGCTAAAAGGTATTCTGCATCTTGCAAGGTCTATCACCGTATGTGAAAGGCATACTTTCCTTGGTTGTAGGGGCAAGATTTTGCCCCAAGAAATCCTCAGTGGTATAAGTCTTTGCCTTCCTACTACTTTGGCCTTCAGCACTATTAAGAATCAGATCTCTGGTCTTGCTATCTTGTTCCAGAGACTTTTAGCTTCCCATTTCTTGATTAAGACTTAATCAAAACTCATCAGAGATATTCCTCTTTCCAGTCTTACTCATAAGTTGATATTTCTTGTAGCCAGCACCTCCTGAGGCAAGTGCGCTGGAGGATGTATTCAAGGGACAAGGGGGTGTTGGTGTTCAGGACTTTGTTCCTACCTAAGGTAGTTTTGACTTTTCATCTCAACCAGGAAATCGGTTTTCCGTCCCTCTGTTTGGCTCCTGTTCATCATAGGGAGATTTTCCGCCTGGGTGTTTTGCCTGGATGAAGTTCTAACTGTGAGTCAGTTAGACTATTATCCAAGCCTATGGTCTTAAAGAAAGGGGTTACCCTTTCCTGTCAAAGCACACTCTTGTCAAATCTGTGAGTGCCTCCTTTGGCTTTTTGGCATAAGGCTTCTGTTTCCCAGATTTTCAAGGCTGCCACCTAGTCTTTTGTTCACATGTTTTCCACACATAGATGTTCTGCCCTTTTCTGATGTTGATTTTGGGTGTAAGGTCCTTCAGGCAGTTCTTTGAGCTGAAAGCAGTCCCTAGTTCTGTCGTTTTCGAGTGGGCCTAGTAATATTTAGTTTGCTCTGTTGCCACCCCTTCATTTAGACTGCTTTTGGACATTTTGAAAGTGAAGATGTCCTGCAATGAACAAGGAAGAATATACGATTTTTGTACTGTGAGAACCTTTTCTTGAAGTCCATTGAGGGGTCCTGTCCCCCTGTGTTCATGATCATGCTTTCTGTACTGCTTTTGCTACGAAACTGAGGCATGCTGGTAGTAGGAAGGGCTATCTTTCTTGCTATCCTTCCTTGCTTGCCAGTGTACATCCGTTCTATAGGCAGCAGTATAAACTCAAGGTGCAGACTTCCTTTGTCCCTCAATAGACTCTAAGAAAAGGATTTTACAGCCAATACAAAAATCTGATTCTGTTTGTTTCATCTATTTTCCGTAGAATTCATAGGGCTATTCAAAGAATAGAAGTTTGTTTGTAACTTGTTAATGTAATATGCCTGCTATGTAGAGTTTTATGTATGTGTGGTAAAATAGAAAAAAAAGATTCATCATTATAATGTTTCTGTTTATAAAGAATGCTTCTCTGGCATGGATCTCGTCTGTCTAACTGGGTTGGCATCCTTAGCCAAGGTCTGCGTGTGGCTCCCCCAGAAGCCCCAGTAACAGGGTATATGGTAGGTAACAGATTATTGCTACATTAAAGAGCCATATCTTGACAAATACAACAGAAGTATATGCTGTAGTAGCTTACACATCATAACACTTGGATGAAACTAATGTCGGTTCCTTCTGGGGAGCTATAGAGGTCCTGTTGCCAGACTATTAATTTCAACAAAATAATCCCATAGATATGTATAGATCGTATTCCCATAAGATATGTTTTGTTTTTTTTAAATAAATTCTTTATTTAGGTTTTGAACAAGAAATACATTGAGAGATATGTATTTGATGCATGTTCTTCACCTCTTAAAGCCTCCCTTCTGTAGACATTCAAAAACCTTGAGACCTCTGCTGGGTGCTGCCATCTTGGATGTGATGTCAGTTGCCCCAGCAGACTCTGAACTGTTACTCAAGTGACACTCTATAGTATTCCCCTTTGCTGTTTTCTCGACAGCTACATTAAAGGTTGTATAGGGAGGTTAACGGAGGGGTGGAGGAGCTCAGACAGTATTTAGATACTCCCAGATGAAGAGAGGGCTATGACATGCAAGTAGGCAGGGGGCTGTGCTAGGTAATTGACGCTTCCTGCAGTAGTCCATTTTTTGGGAAAATTCAAAGGCACATTGCAAATTTAAAAAAAAAACTATTAATGGGGGGAAAAAAACAAACACTGCACGTAAAACCATTTTCTTTTTATTTTTGCCTGCAATTTGTTTAGGTTGTTGACAAGAGTATGTTTTAGTCTCCCCACGCTTCTGAAACAGTTTTGTATCTTTCTGCTGTAGTTATAAGTACATAAAAAAATAGATGAATGTTGTTGCAAGTAATATTTATTTCAACTTCTTTTTTTCCCTTAGTTTGGCAAAGGAATTTATTTTGCTGATGTCTCCTCAAAGAGTGCAAATGACTGCTTCACCTCTCGTGATAAGAATGTGGGAATTCTTCTACTTTGTGAGGTAATTTTAGTTGGGAATTTCGAACACTTGGTAATTCTGATTTTCAGAAATGAGAATTGATCATGGATTGTTAATGATCAATGAGGCGATTGAAAGGGATTGTTAATGATCAATGAGGGTAACACTTGGCTTGGCTATTCAGCTCTGCCTTGGTGATTGTGTACTTTCTTTTACCTATTTACTTTGTCATGGTAAAGCTAATAATCATAGCTTATCAAATATAATACAGACAACGCTAAACAAAGATGCACGTAAGCCACTGAACCTAATAGCTAGAAATGTGATTGCAGCAGGGGCTAGTGCTACAGCAGTGGCCAGAGTCCGTTGTCAGTAAAAGCTTTTTCTTTTTTCCTCCTCCAGGTAGGGACACAGGTCTTTAACCTTATACTGCTGCCTACAGGAGTATTGGACACCGCCAAACAAAAAAACTGTAGACCAGCTTACGATGACCTCTCCCACTACCAGCGTGCCTCATTTTTTGCTAGTGTCCTAGGAGGATGGATGTCTTTTCTACAGCTCTGCCGTGTTAAAGTGATATTAGAGTAAAAGAATTTTGACCTATTCCAAATGCTGATTAAATCAGTTACAATGGATGCGGCTCCTTGATGTTTAAAAGTTTTAGTTTCCTGCAGAATCAGCTCGTCCCTTGAGCACTGGTCCTGACTTCCTGTTTTAGAGTGACTCCTTTGTCAAGCAGAGCACTGTCCTTTTGTGATATTGTACTGCACAGGAAGTTCAGGGAAGCTGAGAAAATTGGAAGCAGCTGTTCAGAAACATGATGATTGTAAGTGTTTGGGCAAAAATGTACAGCAATGCTTTGCTGGACAATGTATATTTGTTTGATCTGGATTCATTATTGAAAAAAGTTTGACCGTTTAATACTACTTTAAGACTTTGATTTTTTTCTTCTTCAATCACAGCTCTTTTTTATATTACTGCTAGAGCTTTGTCTCTTCGATTGTAGCTTTTCAGCACGGTAGTTCTCAGTCTGGTTTTTGAAGTACCGTTTCCTGACCTTGCTGGACTGGATGTGTGGAGATATTCTGGTAAAAGATGCTGAGCACTTTCCAGGTTCAAAGCCAATGACATTGCCTCAGCACTTTCCCTATCTCTGGAGATTCAGTAAGTACTCCGGCCAGTCCATGCAGCAGTAACTACCTCGATTACTTAGGTTGTTGGCCACCTTTTATTCCCCACTCCCTCTGGTTTTTGCTGTGAAAGAGGTAAATTATGTGGGACCGAGTATTGCTGTCATCCACTAGGTGGAGTGTCACACACTCATGCTTTCCTGCCATACAGCATCTCCTCACTGCTACTCCTGTTTGAAAAGAGCCAAACTTCAAGCTATTCCTGCTGCCCAACAATGACTTTAGTGACCTCCAGCCATTTGAACCTCACCTGCTACTAGCTGTCCACAATTTGTGTGTACCTGAGGCCTTTCCCTTTTAACCTGAGCCTTTGTTTCCTTACTGCTATGTGGTTGTAACAGGTCTGATTTTAGACACGGGTTGGGGGAGTAGTCCCAGTGTACCCGGTACCCCCAGCCCACATTCTACTTATAGTTCTGCTTGCAGTGCACCTTCTGATAGTGCCAACGTCTGCAGCCTGGGATCACGTTATCCTCTGAGCTTAGTCTGTTTAGTCCTTGGAGTCCTCCTTGACTCTCTCAGGTGTAGCTGGGCCCTCTCAGCTGAGGATTTGACTTAGGTCATGCAAGAATTTATGACTGAAGTTATATGCTGACTCTGCTCGCAGAGGCCCCAAGCGCATTCCCAAGCCCTCCTCATTCCACCAGCTCAGGCAGATCATCATGTAAGCCTATGGACTCAAGGATTGGATTCTACCCTTTCCTGTCAAGGCACACCCTACTAGATCTGCAAATGCTTCTTGCGCTTTCTTGGCATTAAGCAGCTGTTTCCCAGATTTGCAAGGCTGCCATCTGGATTTCTTGTCACGCATTCTCTAAGTTTTCACCAGATGGCCATTACAGCCTCATCTAATGCCAACTTTAGGCATGAGATCCTTCAGACGACTCCTTGAGCTGCAGGCAGTCCCTAATTCTCTGTTGTTTTTTGGGGCCTGTTAGTGTTCTTTCATGTGTTGCCCACCCATCATTTATACTGATATTTATTACTTTCCAATGGACGTGATTTGTACTAACCATAAATCCTTTTCTTGGAGTCCATTGAGGTCCTGTCTCTGTGTTTATGATCATACTCTCGGACTGCTTTTCTGCGAAAATGTAAGCAGTAGGAGGGGTTATTCTGGACTGGTCTAAAGAAAGTGTCCAATCTTCCTGCAGGTGCAATTATAACCTGAAGGTTACGTCCTGTGATCCTCAATGGACTACAAGAAAAGAGTTTTACACCAAGTACAACAATCCTATTGTTCTGTCGTCCCTCTCTTAAATCCCACCTTTCATGGACATACATCTTCTACACTGAGTGGCCAGATTATTATGACCGCGTGACGTTTGTAGGCAAATTAGCTATAATTTTGCGCTGAAGTTGCTAGAGGGCCAGACCATTATAAATAGGGAAGCAGGTTGTTTACCACGACAGTAGAAGTGATTTTTTTCTGAAGATATGGGTGCAGTGTCAGATTCCTCGCATCGCCTTTCAACATCTCGAGGCGGCCCAACGAAGTCATCTCGTGGCCCAACGAAGTCATCTCGTGGCCCAAAGAAGTCATCTCGTGGCCCAACGAAGTGCCACTCAGTGTATAACTGAGTCTGGCCACTCAGTGTATAACTGGATATTAAATGGTAATCCCCTTATGAGACTATACTCCTACTTTCTAGGTAGCTGGGCACTAGCAGGAATTTGTTTCTGGTTCCTTTTGGAGATTGTTCTTGGGCTGAAAACTTTTGATCTTCTAGACAGTGATGAATTGCACGCTTTACACAAATAGAACAGCGCACGGAAAGCTTTTTAATGAATCCGAGTCTGAGATTCACTTTTCGTAAACCTTTCATTTTTAAATATTAAAGTCATGCGTATTGGATATATGTCCTTCTGTTTCAGGTGGCCCTTGGTAACTGTAATGAGCTTATAGCTGCAGATTATGATGCTCAGAAACAATTGAAGGGAAAACACAGCACAAAAGGTGTTGGCCGTAGTATTCCAGACCCACAGAAGTCTATCAAACAGTAAGTTTTAGAAACTGTATGGACTGAGTGGTGTTATCTATTGGTTGGTATTAACCTTTTCCTTTCGTCTTCCAGTGAAGGAGCAATGGTTCCGATGGGGCCCCTGATCGACACAGGACTACAGAATAATGATGGCTATACACTAAATTACAATGAGTACATTGTGTATGACTCTTGTCAGGTACAAATGAAGTATTTGCTGCAAGTAAATTTCAACTATGAATCTCTGTGGTAACAGAGGAGCTGCTTAGCATAATCATCACTAACATGGAAGGTGTAAAGGTGACCAAAATAATGTAATGAGGCTTGAGGTAGATGGCATCACCAGTGGTGGCCACACCTCTGCCAGTAGACTGAACCGATGACAAAATAAGTTTCTGTATACTAGACCTCTGTACTGAGGGTATGAAGAAGGAAGTGTAAGTGCTTCACACATTTTGTATTACTTTAATAAACCTGACATTTGAAAAATGTAATAGTATTTGTTTATTTTTTTATCATGACTGCACCACGGTTACTTGACAGGGAACATTTTAGCACACTTGACAACACCGCTACGCTCAATTATGTTTTACAGAATAATTAACGCCACACACCCCAAAGCAAAAAAGTACATTCATGGTTTGTGTTCAGGTTAATAAATGTGTGCTTGCTATTTCACCTGACAAGTGCCCATGAAATGTGTGTTATAATGGAGATTTGGTAAAATGGGGTAAAAGCAAAAAAGTTGAAGCCTTTATTTTATGTACGGCATTATCCTCATTTTCACTTAAGAAATGAGGAATATGAAACAAAGCATTCCTGCTTGAGGGATGCCATTGCCAACCCCATTCTGAAGATTCTAGTTGTTTGGCTGGTACGATGAACAACAGGATCAGTATATTTAAAGGGACGACTTGGAAGAAGTTTCTCTAAAGTCAGACATCCATATTTGAATACTTTTCTCCGTTAAGGGACACAAAGTATTGATGCAAGAGGCTAAACACGACAGCCAGGAAACTAGCATTTTCATAATGAGAAACCACAATGGTAGTCTTTATGCCTCTTTAAAAAAAAAAGTTTCCTCTGCACCCTACCCCATCCTTCTTCTTGCTACTATTGCTTTTATTACTGTCATGGGGGTGCAATGCAGACACTTGTGTTAGTAATCCATCTTTCTGTTTTCAATATGTTTTTTATTCAGTAATAGAAGTTACAATGCAAAAACATTGTCGTATATTAGGCATATAATGAGAACATACACATCCTGGAGTCACAATAATATATAGAGTAAACTCATCTTTCCCGCAGTGGAGACCTGGGGTCCAAACTGTGGGAAGGGGCAGAGACCCCAGGGTAGTAGGGTAGTAGATAATGCGTTAACATAACTGGCCCAGGAATGTAGTCTGTGGATTCAAAAGACATCAAGCAAGTCGCATAGGACCAAGTGAGTAATGCGTAAGAGTGAAAAATATTTAAGGTTAGTTAGAAAATAAAGAAGGGTACAGAGATTAGATAGAGGAAGAAAACATAGAAAAGGTGTGAAACCTTCCAATACAAGTAAGACCATCCATAATAGCAGGACCACCATATGATCAAATTTGACATAGAGGGTGCAACAAGTTAGTAATCCATCTTAAATTGTGCAGTGATATACAAACCTGCTGTGTGTTGTCACACCACCACAGGATTTATAAGCAAAGTGAATTTCTGGCAGATCAACCGGTATTGTTTGTATTTGCAGGGTCTTTAAAAAGGATAAATACATTGAAACGCGCAGGCATTGCATTTTTTTTTTCCTTTGCACTTGCATACATTTTAACTGAGATTGTCAGCTCTTCATTTACTAAACAGGGTTATTCACAGAAGGGTGAAGAGTTTGGAGAAGACAGGAGAAGTGAACAATCTAGGACAACGTAGCTGAACTGGAAAGTGAGCTGAATTGGAGAATGTTTTCCAAAAGTTATTTTGTCCTAGATTGGTCACTTCTCTGAACGCTTCACCCTTTTGTGAATAACCCTGTAAGTGTTTTCATAAGTTGCCTGAAAAGATCACAGCCTACCATTGGCAGATCATATAGGCACTATAAGCAGGTATAATCAGTATAAGGTTGGGGAAAAAACAGGCTTTGATAGTGGCACACATTATAGCACCCACATCAGATAATTAAAGGAGAACTATGAGATGAGTGATTTCCACTCACCTCATAGTTCTAGCCGACCTGTGACAATGAGACTGTCACAGGTCGGCTCAGTAGATCGGGAAGTGAGCGAACACATACCGGCGTTCGCTCACCTCTCGATCCTGTCACGGCTCTCTGCCGTGACAGGGGAGGGGCAGGATTCCCCGCTCTGCCAGCGCTGACTGGCGGAACGGATGGGGCGGGTACAGCTGGCTTTGCCTTTAGATAGGCAGAGCCAGCTGTCACTCACGCAGCTGGGCGGATCCAGACATAATTGTCGGGATCCGCTGCGGCGTCTCAGTATACCGCAAGCTACAGCTCGCGGTATACTGAGCCTAGGGTGACGGGAGGACGCTAGTTTGTGTCCTCCCGTTACCCTAAGGAGAACTATGGGGAAAAGCCTTAACCCCATAGTTCTCCTTTTAAAGCAAGACAAGCCCCCCAAAGACTGCTAACTGAACCAGGAAAGTGTTTAATAGCATTGTGCTGGATACTAGTATAAGGTAGGTTGACCCCTATGCCTTAGCCTGGTGGGAATGTGTTTATGTTGATAAAGGATTGAGGAGCCTGATGGATCTTATTTAAACATGTGACAGTTAACCAATGAAACTATATTTTTGCTAAAGGATAGAGCAGAGAGATTCCCTCGGTGTGCTGCCGTTCCTTAATTGTCCAGTCGCATGCTGGAGCCAGCCGTACACGTGGGGATGACGAGACTTAACTTTGCTGGCAGTGGTGCCTGGAACACAAGACTGGCTGAATAGAATTACAAATCCTTTGGCAGGACACTCTGTATTTCCACTTTTTATCTGCTGGCAAGGAGATCAGCATAGTGTGGCTGGTCGCCATTTATGATATTCAAAAGTGACTAACAGCACATGAGGACATTTATTCTTTCAAAGGTTTATTGCTGTCATACATGTAAAGAACCATTAATCTAGCTTTACCAAGTTTCTAAACTTGCAGAGAAGTCAGCAAGTACACATTTCCATATTGATCCCCACAGGCGATCTGGCATGCCACTGACAGAGTATCACTCTGAGCCAGAGGACAAGGGGACAGACAGGTGACTGCTCCTTCACAATTGAATATTCCCACCTGCAAAGATACAAAATACACACAGTTTATAAGAATTGTTTGTCCATAGATAAGTTGCTGTTTCATCCAACATGCCAGCAGTGTACTCATTCATGCGCTTTGGTATAACACTTGTGCATCAACAGCAGTTCATTGTTTCTAATATCCCCAAAACTTGCAGCAGGCTGGGAAATATCGCATTTAAGATGATCTGTTTATTTCCAAAGAAGGATTGTTCATATTCTTCAAATATCACCATAAAAATTGATCAGTGGGCTTTGATATATATTTTTTGTCCCAATGACACCAAGGGGGGGGACACCCCAGGAAAAAAGCATTTTTGGCAGTGAAGTGGGAGAAGATTAGAACATTCCATAAGCTGTTTATTTACTCTTGATGTCCCATTGGAGAAATCTCCCCAATAGTGCCCAGGCAGCAATAAAATCTTTATGCAACCCCTTTCCCTGTCCTCTCCAAAACAAAAAAACCTGGTATAGAGTTCTACTTGATGTAACACCTACTTGTCTGAAGGGGTTACATCTCCAGATCTTGACACTGCGATCAGTGGATGCCGTAATCACTACATCATTCATCACACTCAAACAGGAAATAGAAGCTGAATGGATCTGTAAATGGCAACCATGAAAAAAAACAACAGGTAAGAGACAGAATATCAACAGACTGAGCAAGCAAAATGAGGCATATATGAAAATGAATTCTGTTGCAGGAGAACGCAGTTCCACATAGACAAGAAAGTTAAAAATTACTCTGAACAGTGACTAACCAGAATAAAGAGAGTGCTAGGGGATGAGGGATGAAATATGGAACCCAAGGTTAATATTAGAGATGCAATTTTTTTTTTGGTCATGTGACAGTTTTTCTAGATCAATCCAAACAAATGATTTTAGGACAGTGGTGGAGCGCCAGGGCCCGGTCGCAGCTGCAAGCGATGTGCCCCGGTAGATCTGCCACTGACTGTAGAGGGACTACAAATCTCAGCAATATATTATACAGCAATGCAGAATACCACCAGCTAGAGAGGACTACAAATCCCAGGAATACATTATACAGCAATGCAGAATACCACCAGCTAGAGAGGACTACAAACCCCAGGAATACATTATACAGCAATGCAGAATACTACCAGCTAGAGAGGACTACAAATCCCAGGAATACATTATACAGCAATGCAGAATACCACCAGCTAGAGAGGACTACAAATCCCAGGAATACATTATTACAGCAATGCAGAATACCTCCAGCTAGAGAGGACTACAAATCCCAGGAATACATTATACAGCAATGCAGAATATTATGAAGCTAGATCCGCTGTGTTGCTCCCCAGTGATATGCTGGGTCTCGCGGACGGCGGGAAGGAGGAGGATGGTGACATACATGTGCGGGCACTGCAAGGTCCCCAGAAAGAACGGGACCGTACAGCAGCCAAATGTATTTAAAAATGTAAAGAGCTGGTGTCAGCGCTTTGTATTGGAGCATTTTCATAAGTACTTGTACTCTTGAAAATGCCCAGTATGGGCGCATACCTAGTGAATATATAATGTGAGGCCTGCAGTAATTCTGGCCAGTGTTGATGCTGAAGCATTATGGTGCACCAGCAGCTAGCATTCGTGTATAATGAAAAAAAGGGAATGCAAAGAAGGCTTTGCTGGTTTTGGAGCCTAGGACTAACCACTTGTTTGCTTTGCTGTTACACAAATGGTTTTGGGACAATTCAGGAGAAGACAGGGGAATCACTGCTTTTGAGCTGTTAAACTCTGTAAAGCACACACTTTTTACACAAGAGATACTGAAAAACAACAAAATGTACCCTTGGTAGCTCTTTGCCCTCCCCAAAATGGAGACTAGAGTCAGAGCGCAGAACTCTGGAAATAATTTTACCCTTTGTGTCTGCATTTCCTCACCAAAATGGAAGCTGCCACTTGAAGTCTCATCATAAGGCAGTATGATCTTTAAGGTCCATGGACCTGCCTCACATCCTATTCTGCTACCTAAGCCTGCCAGCAGGAGGGAATACCTGTGGGTTTTTGCACTCCCAGGTCCCACCCCCAGGTTACTTTCCAATTTCTACCAGATGTAGCAGAAAAATGCAATAGGACTACTGTCAGAAAGGGCAGGCCAGGAACAGGTGAAACACCGCAGGAAGAGGATCAGATGCGCCCAGTTGCTAAGACTCTAAGGAACATAGTTTGGCAAATGGAGCATACCAGGAATAGCTGTGCCCAGTTGTAGGCTCGAAGGAAAAATAGAGCATGTCAGGTTATGAAGTAGCAGAGTGTGGCAAATGGAGAGTACTAGGAACCAGGCCAGCGGTCAGGAACGATAGGTGAAACATACCTGGAGTAATGCCAGGAGCAACAGAAGGAACATACCCAGTGAAGAGGCTGCATGGACCAGACACTAGAGATACAGGGCTGAAGAGGCACGGGTTAAATAAGCGTGTGGGGGTTTGATGTCACGTGGGCAAATGTTGCCTGGTGTTTGTCCACAGGGTGCACCAGTCCTTTAAGATTTGGCTGAATGACACAGCTGTGCTTGATTGGTCATGGAGTTGATGGGTGGTGGGGATGGAGAGGGTCGGGAGTTGATGGGTGGAGGGGGTTGGGAGTTGACAGCTAGGTAACGATCATTTTAATAAGGCTGTCAACAGTGCCATCAACCATATTTCTCTTAAACAGGTTTACTTAAAAGATTTAAGTGCCCTTACCTCACTTCCTGAATTGCTTAGTGGTGAGTGACCCTCTCCTTTTCCATTACAGATCATCTAAATCTGAGTGTTCCACCTCCCACCATGATGGATTGTGCTGCATGAGCCTGGTTCAAAGTATAGGACATGTTCTGCTCACCTGTTTTTGCTCCCATTTTCCAGATGATCTTTGACTTGACTGTTTTTGGGTTTGAAGCCACAGGAACAAATCCCAGGAATACATTATACAGCAATGCAGAATACCACCAGCTAGAGAGGACTACAAATCCCAGGAATACATTATTACAGCAATGCAGAATACCTCCAGCTAGAGAGGACTACAAATCCCAGGAATACATTATACAGCAATGCAGAATATTATGAAGCTAGATCCGCTGTGTTGCTCCCCAGTGATATGCTGGGTCTCGCGGACGGCGGGAAGGAGGAGGATGGTGACATACATGTGCGGGCACTGCAAGGTCCCCAGAAAGAACGGGACCGTACAGCAGCCAAATGTATTTAAAAATGTAAAGAGCTGGTGTCAGCGCTTTGTATTGGAGCATTTTCATAAGTACTTGTACTCTTGAAAATGCCCAGTATGGGCGCATACCTAGTGAATATATAATGTGAGGCCTGCAGTAATTCTGGCCAGTGTTGATGCTGAAGCATTATGGTGCACCAGCAGCTAGCATTCGTGTATAATGAAAAAAAGGGAATGCAAAGAAGGCTTTGCTGGTTTTGGAGCCTAGGACTAACCACTTGTTTGCTTTGCTGTTACACAAATGGTTTTGGGACAATTCAGGAGAAGACAGGGGAATCACTGCTTTTGAGCTGTTAAACTCTGTAAAGCACACACTTTTTACACAAGAGATACTGAAAAACAACAAAATGTACCCTTGGTAGCTCTTTGCCCTCCCCAAAATGGAGACTAGAGTCAGAGCGCAGAACTCTGGAAATAATTTTACCCTTTGTGTCTGCATTTCCTCACCAAAATGGAAGCTGCCACTTGAAGTCTCATCATAAGGCAGTATGATCTTTAAGGTCCATGGACCTGCCTCACATCCTATTCTGCTACCTAAGCCTGCCAGCAGGAGGGAATACCTGTGGGTTTTTGCACTCCCAGGTCCCACCCCCAGGTTACTTTCCAATTTCTACCAGATGTAGCAGAAAAATGCAATAGGACTACTGTCAGAAAGGGCAGGCCAGGAACAGGTGAAACACCGCAGGAAGAGGATCAGATGCGCCCAGTTGCTAAGACTCTAAGGAACATAGTTTGGCAAATGGAGCATACCAGGAATAGCTGTGCCCAGTTGTAGGCTCGAAGGAAAAATAGAGCATGTCAGGTTATGAAGTAGCAGAGTGTGGCAAATGGAGAGTACTAGGAACCAGGCCAGCGGTCAGGAACGATAGGTGAAACATACCTGGAGTAATGCCAGGAGCAACAGAAGGAACATACCCAGTGAAGAGGCTGCATGGACCAGACACTAGAGATACAGGGCTGAAGAGGCACGGGTTAAATAAGCGTGTGGGGGTTTGATGTCACGTGGGCAAATGTTGCCTGGTGTTTGTCCACAGGGTGCACCAGTCCTTTAAGATTTGGCTGAATGACACAGCTGTGCTTGATTGGTCATGGAGTTGATGGGTGGTGGGGATGGAGAGGGTCGGGAGTTGATGGGTGGAGGGGGTTGGGAGTTGACAGCTAGGTAACGATCATTTTAATAAGGCTGTCAACAGTGCCATCAACCATATTTCTCTTAAACAGGTTTACTTAAAAGATTTAAGTGCCCTTACCTCACTTCCTGAATTGCTTAGTGGTGAGTGACCCTCTCCTTTTCCATTACAGATCATCTAAATCTGAGTGTTCCACCTCCCACCATGATGGATTGTGCTGCATGAGCCTGGTTCAAAGTATAGGACATGTTCTGCTCACCTGTTTTTGCTCCCATTTTCCAGATGATCTTTGACTTGACTGTTTTTGGGTTTGAAGCCACAGGGCTCCAGTAGAGTCGGACACTCCTTCAAGAAATATAGATGCGTTAACAGCTGCTGACTATTGTAACATCAATGTCATGTTAAATGACCAGTCAATTTGTTTCTGCAGTACATTGACTCCCTTAATTCATATGACTCTGCTCTCTCGTGGTTCACCTCTTCCCTATCTCAGCGCATCTTCAGTGTCACCGCTACCTCTTCCTACAACTTTACTTCCTATTCAGGAAAAAGTGACAGTGTTTGCAAATAGCCTATGTCCCAGGCATGTATATGTACCCAGCCACGCCCTGCCTGAAACAGCACAGTTCTTCTTGTATAAAAAGCCCTCGCTGTGTCTTCTTTATCCTGCATATGCATGCCCCTTTCATTCCTATGGGAAGAGCAATATTCAGTAGGAGTGCTGTAGGCTGTCATGAGTATGGCTCTTCATATGTGTACAATGGGTACAAGCAATTTTGAAGCTGGACATGCTTGGTATTTAGCTGCCAAAACCTTATCTTTTATGTTTTACCAAAAAATAGGTGTTATGATGTGTTTATGTGCAGTAAAATTAGTTTAAAGGTATTTTACTTAAAATTTGGGTTTTATAAACAGTTACACTAATATCATGTGACATACATTGCAACTGCCTCTATTTTATTCTATAGGGTCTCCGATTCAGGAAACATATGTGTGCAAAAACTATTCTGACAGTGAAAGGGTTAAAGTAAAACTGGTACCAAAAGGTAAAGTTGCCCTTTAGGCTACACAATTTACATCCGGTAATATGAGAGTTTTTATCTTACCAAAGTCTGGATGGGATGCGGTAATAATACAACCAGGATTTAGCTCTTCCTGTGGAGGTTTGAAATTAGGATCTGGCAGTAAGGCATGAACAATATGGATATCCTACAATGAACAAACACACACCTCTGTGAGTTCAAGTTTGTAATAGTGGCACATTTCTTTCAGAATATGCTGTTTGAACTAACCTGCATTGATCCAGTTTTGGGTTCCAGGATGAACACCTTCCCTGACAAAGTGTGGAGCTGCACTTGTGAGGAGGTGGGGACTGCAGACAGCACGAGGGACTCAATCTCCACACTGTAAGCCTTCTTTGCTCTGTAGAAGGAAAAATAGATTTTGTTTTGTACAAACTGTGAAATCCATTTCTTGGAATACATTTACGGATAACGGAATTCTTAGACTTTTAGAAATACTGATATCCTGATAGATATACTGCCACTTACAGGAAAAAAAGACACTGCCCCCTAACCCCCCCCCCCCCCAAAAAAAAACAAATACATTTTTTTTTTAGGAAAAGTAGTACAGCAAGCATGAAAACACACAGGGGCAGGACTTGTGTCACTCAATGGTCTCCAAAACAGGATTTTACAGAATTTCTTTCTTATCCATTGAGGGACACAAGAATTTTTAGACTTTCTGGATGTCCAAAAAAAGTGAAACAAATGGGCGGGCAACCAAGCCACAAACCCAAGAAAAGCAAAGAAAACTGCGGACCGCCTGGGGCTCAAAAAGCCAATTCAATAAGCACTCACAGATCTAGTAAAGTGCGCCTTGATAGGAAAGGGTGGGATCTAATCTTTAAGACTATAAATACATGGTTCTATTTTTTTCATTCAGCCTACAGATGGAACAGATTCCTCCATCAATGCTTACGAGATTTGACCGAGGAATCTCCTGCTGTTTCTATTGTATTGGGAATCTGTCTTCCTGAAAGAAGCAGTAGCTAGGAGATAGTCTCTCACAGCTACATCTAGACAATGGAGGAAATGTTTATTTTGGTAAGCCGGAGCCGGACAATGGAACAGAAGAACAATGTCCTGGTTGGTTTGTAAATCTTGATGCCAGAAGGTGTAACACAGGTTCTGGAATATCTCCAGGCATAGAGACCACTTCCCCAGGAGTGGCAAGAGTGGCCATTATTACCATGACCCATCAGTACTTCGTTGGGCCGCCTCGTGACTCCACGAGATGGTTAAAGGTGATGCAAGGAATCTGACACGGCACTGTTGCCCTTCTGTTGTCTTGTACCAGTCTTGCCACTCTCCGTTCTGCCCTAACATTGACTAGTCGCTGAGGGCCACAATTCGCACGTTCAGACCCAGATTTTCGGCTGACAGTCCAGTCTTTAAACACTTCAACAACAGCTGCTCTTGAACATTTAGTGAATTCTGCTGTTTTGCTGATACTCGCTCCATGGCTTGAGCGCCAACAATCATCCCACGTTCAAAGACTGTTAAATGGCGTTGTTTACCCGTATCTTCAGAAAAAAAAAATCACTACTACTGTCGTGGTAAACAACCTGCTTCCCTATTTATAATGGTCTGGCCCTCTAGCAACTTCAGCGCGAAATTATAGATAATTTGTCTACAAACGTCAGGTGGTCATAATAATCTGGCCAGTAAGTGTATATGTTGGATGAGGCAGAAATTTGAAATTCTACCTAGGACAGGATCCCATTTACCTGTCTTGCCACAGCGACATTTCTGGTTTGTTCCCATTGGTTGATGTATGTCACTACCGTTACTGTCCAACTGAATCTGGATAATATGAGCTTGGAGAGACTGTGTCAGGACTGGATGCAAACACCTATTCAAGATCAGGATAGAGACTTGTGTGGACAGAACTAGACTAGACTGTCACAAGCCCACTAATGAAAGCACCACTAACCAACCCCCCAGACTGTAAGGGGCAGGTAGCCAGGCTGACTAGCCTGATCAGCCTGCAGCTCACTAGGCTGGGGTAGGTGCAGTGACAAGAGGCAACCACCAGATGGCGCTGAGAGGTTGCAACAGGCATTGGAACGTTAGACATGCTCCTAAGAGACTGAAGTTACTACAAAAGAATCACTTTCTCCAGGACTAGACCCAGATACTCCAAATGGTACCCAGATCCATCCAAACCACTCCAATGGGTGGACCGTAAAAATCACGCTGTCCAATAAAGCCCACACCAATTGTTCACTCAACACAAAGTCAACTTAGTATTACACAACAGGGATACCAAAAGAACACAGAACAGGTAATACTAGGTTAAGCACCTTAGTGAACATCGAGGTGCAGATGAGAGGCTAAGCTGGAGACAGGTACATGTCTAGAATGTAGAAATTACATCCAAGAACAAAAGACCCGAGAGGGCTCAATGGAGATCTGCTAATCTGTGCTGTCACAGTAAGGTTGGAGATTATACAACTGTGGATACCACCTCCTGCACCTAAGTGTCTGAGATGCTTAGTCAAAGCGTCTGCAAATATTAACAACATCCCCTCTCTCTGAAATGTAGAAGCACACCTTCAGGATGAGGAAGGCTTGTCTAAGGATCAGGAAGACTTGGAATGTTATAACTTGAGGGTGAACTAAAGAGATGAAGAGATGTCGCCTCCCGAAGACCATGTGGACCAAATGCTTTTTACCCGAGGATTCTTCAGTTTAGCACTTTTAGCCAAGATGCCCTAAAAGCACGTGTAGAGACAAAAGACTCATGCATTTGATAAGTAATGAAGCCTCAGTGGACCAACACTACTGAAAATTCAAGCTACAACCATTTGCACCATGCAATCAAGGGATAAACCACAACTGTGGTGAAACCTCTTTTAAAAGATGTTGACCAGCCGGCCAGGAATTGGCACGCAGTTTCAAAAGGTAGAATAGGAACTGCGAGTGATTTTCATACAAGCGCATGTTGTAACATTTGAGAATAGAGCGCAGCGGTGTTCATAAATGTTCCTCAGTGTTTTTAAATGCGGTTTGACTTTATTACAATAGGGGTCTTTCTTTTTGGTAAGTGTTTTTAGCAAGTGAAATTCTGATTTAAGACAAGTACATTTACAGATACCTTTTTGGTTAATATTTGTAGCAAAGCTGCTGACTTCTTAATACGTACATTTATTTCCAACATTTTCTGAGTTAATAGTTAAAGTGCATCTTTCTTAGTTTTAGATAGAGTAGGGAAGAGTTAAAATCCCTGCCAGGTGTTGATGCTGTTGCAACCTCGCTTTTTCTCACTTCCACAAGGCTGACTAACTAGGACATGGTGGCTATGGAGACACCTTTTTATTAGTAGGATGATAGGGAAGACCAGAACCCTCTGTTTTATTACTGTATGTGTCCCTATTGACGATTTCCTCTCAATTCCTGCCACTGTGACAATGTTGTAACCAGAACAAGGAATGAAGGGAAATCTCCCCAATGGCACACTGGTTCTAACAGTTCCCTACTTCACCCAAAACAAAACGGGTTTGGCCATAGATACACTTTCAGCTTTGTTGTCATGCAGATAGTTAACTTTTAACACCACATTACACCATCCCCAGCACAACTATAGTCTTATGCTGAGGTCAACACTTCATTCATTCTTACTGACCTTAAGCCACCTCCCTTACAAGGAAACAGGAGCCATCGGGAAACCGTCAGATCATTGGAGATGACGAGGAAGGAGCGTTGTGTAGTAAATACAACGGATAAAATGCAAAGCTCTCCACACTGCAATAAAAGCATAAGCATTGTTTCAGTTAGTCATTTTGACTTAATACAAGTAGTCTGTCAGTGCTCATTAGGAAACATGCAAGTAAGCAGGATTTTTGGGTAACATTTCGTTTCCATGACAGACCTGTAAGTGAATGGCCCATCTATTTTTTTCTAAACAGTTACACATACTTTACTGATTTAATACCCTGCTAAATATCTACCCAGAGACCTTTCTTCAAAGTCCTTTATGCACGCATTTTTAAAGGGAAATTATAATTGTTTTTGGTAGATTTTTTCGTTATTTTATACGTTTTGACATCAGTGCTTTATATTTTGCTTTATGGATGTGCTGTATTTTTTTTTACCATTTATATAATTTTAGTTTTAAAAATAAACATAAAAATATGTTATATATTTATAAACATAAAAAATAAAAATATACGATACAAAGATGGCTGTGGTGTCACAGAGCATTATGGATTTTCTAAAGACGAAGCACAGCAGGAGCTGTTTTAAACCAACAGAACCTCTATTGGACTGGTCTCAAGTGAGCAGGGGGGGTGGACGGGGGGACGGACATGAGTCACTCCTCTTCTTCATTGAGTTGAGTGTGCAAACCTCAGCTTCAGCTACTGACTAATAAACATTTTTTTTTTCCCGTAAATCAATTAAGGATATCGTGTTAAACATGTAAGAAAATGTCTAGAGTCTCACCTACTGGCAGGTAATGTAAATATTAAATCAACCTTCTGCAAAATTTCACACAGAGCATTTTACCTAAAAAACTTTTTGCAACTGTACCTCTTAGTCCTGCGCCTAATAAAGAAATCATGAACAAATCACTATATATTAGCTATGAAGAAGAATGGTTTACCTGGAGAGTGAGAACAACTTTCTGTTCTTTCCATACTATCAGATCCCCAAACTCTCCACCTGATACCACCACCTCCCCATCTGGAGACCATGCAATGGCAGACACTGCCCCTTTGTGACGGCTTCGCTTCAGATTCCCTGCGGAGTAACAAACAGCTGTATAAAGCCTCTGTACGCTCACATTATACATAGCTTTTAGACACTAATTTACAGTCTCAACTTTGAAAAGCCGTACAATGAAAATTATACAAACATTCAAAATGTAATAATAGGAATGATAACATATTATACAAGTTATAAAATGCCCCCAAGTTATGAATAGAACCCATAAAAAAATGAATTTCATACCATCCCTGCATGGCACTCCCCAAAGCCGAACTGAGCCATCATGGGCGGCGGTTACTGAAACTTCATGCTTGGGATTTGTTGCAGATGTAATCACTGCACCTCCATGACCTTGCAATGTCTGTATCTGCTCCATCTGTAAAACAAATCTGGGATGAGCGAGTCCTATAGTCCTCAGCAAAGATACATAGCATTGCATGTGATGCAATAATAATGACTGCAATCCTTGGCAGGTTGTAGGTGTATATGTACTAAACTATCTTACCTGCAAAGGACTCCATTTGAAAACTGTGCCATCAGACCCAGCTGTATAAACCACTATATCAGCATCAGCTTAAAATGAAACAGCACAAAAACATGGTAAAAATTCACTCCCATTTCAGATAACTCAGTTATGTGGGGGCTGAGAAAAGGGGATGGCCTCAAAGTCTGTCTTGTTTTGACAACTGAGTGATGCTAATAAAAGGACAGTGTATTACATGTTGTTAACATGTAATACATATTATATATCCACTATTTAGGAAACCTATTATATTGAGTTAGGCTGACCATTCACTTATAGAACTTTCCAAAGTGGGTGGGCCTACCCAATGAACAAAAATTGATTACTCAATCAACTTTTGTTGAAGGAGCCAGGCCACAACGTTTCAGCTGAATAGTGACTGCAGCAAATCAGCTGAAGTATTCAGACAGTGGCTGGCGCTAGCTGTCAGAATACAATAGCTGGAGTGGTAGATTCATCCAAGCCCGCAGGCTGAATGCAACTTAAAAGGTGAAACTAATATATGAGATAGACTTATTACATGCAAAGCAAGATAATTCAAGCCGTGATTTGTCATAATTGTGATGATTATGGCTTACAGCTCATGAAAACTCCCAGAAAACCCCAAATCCACAACCTCAAAAAAGTAGATTATTACATGCAATCAATAAAACAAGGATTGTACATAGAACAATATCGGACCTCTGAAAAGTACAAGCATGCATATGTACTCAGTACTTGGTTTGGGCCCCTTTTGCAGCACTTACTGCAATTACTTTTGCACGATATTCTAATTATTCGAGTTTCACCTGTATATTACAACGTTTCTGAAAAGAACAATATGCTCATTGCACTAAGCTATAATTATTATGGTAATTTACCATAATGATCCCTATGTTAGGTCATGTTCCTGTTATTTTCAGCTTTCATTGATGAATAAAACGATTGTTATGACATATAACAGTCATAATAACTTAAAGTAAAATGAGCCTAATGAGAAGATATGGTTTTGTTAAAATGTGCAATGATATCAATCTGATCTGATTAACATGTATGGGCTAAAGGGTCTCCCTCACTATTGCATCTTCTGTCTACAACAATCCTTGCCGTTGGAAATGTGAAGCTCCAATTGCCTGATCTTTCTTTAATGATGTGAAAGTTCTGCTATTAGTGTCTTACCGCGACTATCTTCTGGCTCCCAGTAGGCCGCACTCTGGGTTAACTGGTTATGGTCAGTATGGATATTTGCAACCTCAAGGCCAGTAAGACTCCATACTTTTAGGCAGCCATCCCTGCCAGTGGTGATGACACGTTCCCCCTTGTAAGAGGAGAAAAGGAACTTAGATCCGGCAAACAGTGTCACTGATAAGCAGACGTGACCCAAAAATGTAAGGAGGACTACATACCATGCAAGCAACGCTACTGACTGCACTCTGATGTCCAGCAAATATCAGGAGCTGCTTCTGCTTGTGAATGTCCCACAGGCACAGAGCTCCATCTCCAGAACCTGAGATCTGCCACACAAAATACGCTCATATGTATACACATTTCATATATCCATATATGATTACACCAAATGATGATCGGCTTCCAAATAGTATTGCATACACATTTACAACAAAAGTTGTGGTGGGGTTTTAAAGAGGACTCAGAAGATTAGAAATTCGTATAAATGTCATAATAAAAGTTAAAATCAGTGCTAATATACATACATGATTATCAAGTCCCTAAACGTCTTGCCTATTTTTGCATTTCATACATAATTCATAATCCATTTCATAATGTGGATAACTTTGGGAAGTGCTATTTTGTAGTGGCTTCCAAATAGTAGAAGAGGAAATGAACGCACAGTAAAAGCTGAAGCATCATCTGTTCGTTGCACATTATCTCGGGTACAAAAGGTTTCTGAATCTTACCAGCATACCGCTGTCAGTCCAGGAACAACCAGTTACCCAGTCCTTGTGACATGACAGGAGGGTGCATGAAAGGATAGGTGGGTTTACTGACACATCCCAACAAAGCACAGACTAGAAGAGAGCAAAAATGAAAGGCATTTAACAAACAAATACCACAGGGCTTTTATAATATCATATGTACACCAGCCTATAGAAACCAGATATACAGTATCAGAAGTTTAAAGCTAAATTACAGGAATTATTTTTTCATTAAACTTACATTGGGCCAGCTTGGCTACATATAAGTATACAAGTGTCACATGTTGAGGGCTGGCTGATGGGGATGCAGAAATTCACTATAGTAGTCAATGCTGAATAAAGTCAGAATTGTCCTGTTCTGGGTGCCACTGGAGGGACTTGCCATCTGTACACTGAAATTGCTCTCTCCCGTACCTTCCAGTATGTTTTATCTCAGCTTCATATATCATCAATAACAAACTTCCAAGATAGGTTTGAATCTGATTGGCAGCTGTGAGAAACATCTTAGTATTGGTGTACTGATATTTCTTTGTAGGTGGAAAAGCACTGTTGTTTCTCAGTACTAGGTTTTCAGCCACAAAAAAAAGGTGCAAAGCTCCCTCAACGTTTTTAAGCTGAATACCAAACTATTCAAATTCATCTGAGGCCTCTTTTTTCTTCTTCCATGGAGATAAACAGGAATGTTCAAGGCAAGTTGGCATGTTAAATGTCTTAAAAGAAATGGCCCACTTTGTTAATGGTAAATACAGCTCTCATGCATCCTGCTGGACAGTGCTGGAGTGAGTGGGAGGGACTGAGTAGCTTTTACATCATCTCTTTAGATCCTGCTTATAGAGGAATGTGCTGTCAATGTAAAAAGCTGTGAGTGGAGCTAGACATGGTTATTACTGATAGGTCTATCAACCGTGCCAAGGTCTAAGCATCTACAGCAATAGCAAGGAAGACAACTGCAGTGGTTTTACTGCAGAAAAAGAGAGTGTTCTTACTCAGTGGCGTAACAATCACCATAGCGACCCAGGCGGCCGCTATAGGGTCCGTGCACAGGGGGGCCCGGCATCCCTCTGATACCGTGTGGGTCGCTATGGCGTCTCGGGTGCTGGCTTTCACTGACATAGCTCAGCAGCTGCTGTGAAGGAGAACGTTCCCCCTCACAGCTGCTGCGGAGCTGTGTCAGTGACAGCCAGCAGATGCGGCAGAATAGGCCAGTTACATCGGCATTTCCAGTAAAGGAGGCGGGGCCCGCCTAACAGCAACCCCGCCTCCTCTCACATCACTGGCCAGCGATCTAAGAGCAGGTGGGGCCAGTGATGTAAGAGGAGGCGGGGCCCGTCGATAGGAGGCGGAGCCCGGGAACGGAAGAGGATAGGCCGGTTACATCGGCATTTTCAGTAAAGAAGGAGGCGGGGCCCGCCTAACAGCAACCCCGCCTCCTCTCACATCACTGGCCAGCGATCTAAGAGCAGGTGGGGCCAGTGATGTAAGAGGAGGCGGGGCCCGTCGATAGGAGGCGGAGCCCGGGAACGGAAGAGGAGGCAGGGGCCCGGCGGCGGCGACCACGGAGGTGACAGGTAAGAGGCGTACAGCGCAACTGAGACCTTGCAGAGCCCACCATAGAGAGTCTATGGTGGGCTCTGCAAGTGGCATAACTAGTAGCAATCACGGGGCCCCATAAAAAAATTTGCTATGGGGCCCTGTGATTTCTAGTTACGCTCCTGTTCTTACTCTATCATAAGAAGTGTCTATCCAATGGTTCAACTGGCAAAATTAAAAGGTATTTACAAAATGTCCCAGAGGGTAAACAGAAAGCCCAGTCTAACTAGTATGGGCAGCAACATACAACACATATGCGATTATATAGTTTGATCACAGTTCTACTTTAGCTATCCCCTAAAATGTTTCCGTATCTCTTGCCCTCTAACACATCTAATCCTTTAACCTAACACTTTGCATAACCCATACAATTCACCATGCACTGACAGTATCCAGATTCCAATAATGAAAAGAACTGCTTCATGTTCTTGTCTATCCTTACCCGATCTTGTCCCCCAGTAGCCAGCAGTCTTCCATCTGAGCTGAAAGAACAGCATGTGACTGCTGCAGTATGACCCCGGAGAACAGAGACAGGGGAGACTGTGGGATCAGATTCCAAGAGACTTTCCACTGGCCAGAGACAGACTGAAACATCCTCTACAAAGTGTGAGAAAATGAGTTAATAAAACTTGTGTTCGGTAAAATCTTATGCAGTATTCTGAATAGTTAAAAAGATGTCAGAGGCAGTGTACTGCTAAACTGTATTCATTGTGTGGGGTGAGAGATACACATAAGGTCACAGTTCTAGGTACTGTATCTGTAGTTTGACCCCAAATTCTGTGCAAAGTCCTGAGTGAAGCAAAGACACACAGGGTTATTCACAAAAGGGTGAAGAGATTGGAGAAGGCAGGAGAAGTGAACAATCTAGGACAACGTAGCTGATTTGGAAACATTCTCCCATTCAGCTCACTTTCCAGTTCATCTATGTTGTCCTAGATGGTCACTTCTCCTGCCTTCTCCAAACTCTTCACCCTTTTGTAAATAACCCTGACAATAAAGGCAGGAATTATTCCTGAAATTCTATCTCCAACAAAAGACTACTTCCATGGTTGTGAGGAAGAGGTTTAACAACAAAAATATTAGTAATATTAACAGTGTTATTCACAAAAGAGTTTGGAGAAGGCAGGAGAAGTGAACAATCTAGGACAACATAGCTGAACTGGAAAGTGAACTGAATTGGATAACTTTTCCAAATCAGCTATGTTGTCCTAGATTGGTCACTTCTCCTGCCTTCTCCAAACTCTTCACCCTTTTGTGAATAACCCTTTAAATCTAATGCATCAATTATATCAATTTCTAAACTTTGTGAAGTCTTCAATTAGCAGTTTTACCAATCAGTAAATGGACTTCATTCTTACACAAAAAGAACTGTGGTATAACCGTTTTTAACTTGACTGTATTATTTCTTTCATTCCAAGGTAAACGAGTGCCATTCAGGGGTGAATCTAGCCAATAAGACGGTAACTATTTAAAGGAAGCCAAATATGTGAAGTCACTTTTTACCTGATGCAGAAGCCAGAAGCTTGGAGGAGAGAGCCAGGCCCATAATAGAGCGCTGGTGTCCACTCAGTGTGAGCCGACAAGAACATTGTCCTGGTAAGACATTCCACACACGAACCAAGCTGTCCGAGCTGCCAGTCACTAAAATGGTGTCAGAAAGCCACACCAGGCTACTCACTGCCACATCTGAAAAACTGCACTGTGTCACAAGATCCCCTGAAATACAAGAAGCAAGTCATTAAGAAATACTTGAAGCCCTGTTACAAACGACCACTGTCATTTTAACTGTCCTACATCTTTACTTTTACCCATTTAAACCAATGATTGATAATTAACGCTTATATAAATCCTTGTACCTGTACTTCCTAACATAAAAAAGACCCACCACCTGCTGTCTCTCACCATGTGAGCTGCTAGACAGTTACACTATGAGTGATCACATTATTCTCATTATTCACATGATTACATTATTCTCACAGGGTGCTATTCTTAGGAAGGCATGGAGAGACTAGGAATAGCTCAAGAATTACTTTCATCATTATAAAGTTCTGTAGCTGTATATCATGATGACTCATTAATTTATTCACAGACACTTCAAGTTTACTGATATGTCTTCTTTATTGATGACAGTTATATAATCCATTATTAGGACTTTCACTTATTGATGTGTAATACATGAAAGGGCATTGCACTATTTTAAGTTACTGATTTCATATACATCTATTGATCTAAATCACCAACGTCATTATCTCCGGCAAAACATTATGCTGTTTCTGCTAACCATATTTTTGGTATGGATATACATACTGTTTGAAAGAACGGGGATGCTACATCATGAGTGTGTGGCTGACAAAGCTGCAA
Organism: Nanorana parkeri; assembly: GCF_000935625.1. Taxonomy (NCBI): domain Eukaryota; kingdom Metazoa; phylum Chordata; class Amphibia; order Anura; family Dicroglossidae; genus Nanorana; species Nanorana parkeri. Next base: position 142,712 of record NW_017307712.1, read on the forward strand.
GATTTGCTATATGACACTACCAACCCGGCATTGACTGAAATCCCTAATAAAAGTTTACAACGCTTTGCTAAATTCAAGCGTGGTGGAAGGTTGGGAGGTCCTACCTGGTACAAGAAAAGTATACCTTATAAAAGAGACCACTGAGTGATAGTCCATAAATAATCAAAGAAACCACTGGCACTCCAAAGTTCAAAACGTCATGTTCTCTTTATTCACATAGTGGTCTCACAATGTGTGGCAACCCAATTCGGTTCCTTCCTCAGGCAAACAAAGTGAGCAAGGAACCAAATTGGGTTCCGAAACGTTGCCACACATTGTGAGACCACTATGTGAATAAAGAGAACCTGACGTTCTGAACTTTGGAGTGCCGCTGACTTCTTCGATTATTTATGGATTGATGTGCGGCGCCATGCTCATTCACTGTTGCACCCTCCCATTACTAGTTGGGATTGGATTCCAGTTAGGAGTGCGATGGGATACGGACACCGAGTGATAGTGACTGCATGTGTATGAGAGTGTGTATATATAATGCATATGTGTGTATATATAACACAATCATGAAACTACACACACATACTCCTAGACACACAATTAAATATTATATTGCATCCTCCTGTAAATATAGTTATGTTTCTATGAACTTTATTATTTACATCTGTTTTACATCAGGGAACATGTATTTTAGCTTCATATAATTGTTGACCCGGATGAGATTATTTTTATCCTGATCTACAAATAGAAAAATAAGCTTTGTTTCCTCTTACCAGTAGCCACACTGTAGACACTAACAGAATCAGAATGATATCCAACAGCCAGCAGTTCTCTGTTGGGGGACAGGGCTAGAGAAAGCACTGGAGACTGTGCATTCTTTTCACAGGCATGTCCGTGTAGTCTTCCGAGACCACCAGATGATACTTGTACCTGTATATGAAAATACACATACTTATTACTTATCCAAAAACGTTTTCCTAAGTTTGCCATGAATCCGAATGTGGTTCATTACCTTGCCATCCTCTCCGCCAGTTAGAAGGTATTCACCATGATGCAGAAAGTTAGCAGTCAAAGCTGAACCACTGTGAGCTCTAAATTTAGACAATTCAACTTGTGCTTCCCATGACCAAAGTGACACCCAGCCATCAAGGTAACCAGAGACCACGACACTGCCTTCCATGGAGAAGGACACTGTTCTTACTGAAGAGGAACCACTCATAACCTAAAGAAATAAGTGTAATGTTAGCAATCTTTCATACATAATTAAAGCAGAATTAAACTCACCTCCCATCCCTCCCTTGCCAGGATCTTCATCCAGACTTTGACCAGGTTTGGATCTTAGGCCTTCTTGATTAGCTGGAATGATGTAATTCCCGCACATGCACATAAGGGTTCATTTATTCCTGCACTGAGGTGGTCTATGAAAGTGCATTGAGATGTGCAAGCACAGCTCAGTGTACATTCTGAAGAAGACTGCAGTCAGGTAAGTTACACTTGTGCTCATATGTTTACATACCCTGACAGAATTTATGATTTCCTGGCCATTTTTCAGAGAATATGAATGATAACACGAAAACCTTTCTGTCACTCATGGGTAGTGTTCGGCTGAAGCCATTTATTATCAATCAACTGTGTTAACTCTTTTCTAATCACAATGACAACAGAAATGACACAAATGGCCCTGATCAAAAGTTTACATACCCTGGTGATTTTGGCCTGATAACATGCACACAGGTTGACACAAAGGGGTGTGAATGACTATTAAAGGGAACCATCCTCACCTGTGATCTGTTTGCATGTAATCAGTGTGTGTGTGTATAAAAGGCCAATTGAGTTTCTGGCCTCCTGACAGACCCTTGCATCCTTCATCCAGTGATGCACTGACGTGTCTGGATTCTGAGTCATGGGGAAAGCAAAAGAATTGTCCAAAGGACATGCGGGAAAAGGTCATTGAACTGTATAGAACAGGAAAGGGATAAAAAAGATATCCAAGGAATTGAGAATGCCAATCAGCAGTGTTCAAACTCTAATCAAGAAGTGGAACATGAGGGGTTCTGTTGAAACCAAACCACATGTTATCATTCATATTCCTTGAAAAATGGCCAGGAAATCCTAAATTTTGCCAGGGTATGGAAACTTAGGAGCGCAACTGTAGTTTTATTGCAGAACAGAAGTAGCATATGTCTTCTGCAATGAAGAGCCCACATAAGTTTCACTTAAATGTGCTGTGTAGTCTAAAAAATAGGTGGTCCTACTACTTACTGCACTTCTTTTCCAGTTTTCCAGTCGCACCACAGATATCTTCCCATCCCAAGAGCCAACTGCCACTACGTGACCTCTGGGGTGAAACGCAACACAGTTAAGGGGGCTGGAGAAAGAGGTAGAACTTAATGGAGAATAGCGGCTGGTATCCCATGTCTGGAAAAGAGAAAGGAGGAGAATTGTAAGATAAAGGACTGTTCACGTGACATATAATACATGCAAATACATTTAATAAGCCAAACTCACCTTCAGTTGGAAGTCTAGAGAGCAGGTGATAAGCTGTCTATGATCTGCACTGACACAGCATCCTGTGACCTGTCGACTATGTGCTTCAATTCTGTGTAAACTGTGAAAAAGCAAAACACAGTCATGTATTAAAACAAGTAAATAAATGTCATCATGAACAGCTTACATTGCAGTGCCTCTTGGTATGCATAACATTTTCTTTTTGTGGCTACTTGAGAGTTAAAGCACCTGACAGTTTCATACATCTCTCTAGGTCTCCGGTGCCTGAGAGTTAGGATAACATGGCAGGGCGATATCACTGTTGTAGTATCCATGAGATATAGGAACCCAGGAGCTGACCACCTTACCCCACTTCACCTGAAAATAAAATATTATTTTACAAAAGTAAGAATTAGGCACGTAGGTGCTTTTAGTCTAAGTAAGGCATACACATTACCTAAAGGTGAATTCACATCCACCGCTGCCCTACAACGCACAGCCGCTGGTGTGCGTTACCTGGCACAGTGCTGATGCGCTGATTTCATTGCATTGCACTGTGTAACTTTTTTTTTTCCTCTATTGAAATGTCACAAGTGACATTTCATTCATTTCTAAGGGTGGTGTGAACTGTGCCCATCCGCGACAAGGCTATTGCCTTGCCTTGCATTGGGGCTGCACTGGAAAAAATGATGTGAATCCAGCCTAAATGTATGTTCTACCCCAAAAGGTACACACCCATGTACACTGGTATCCTGAGTGTATACATGTGCGGTGTATTACTCCCTTATTTCTGCACTAAAGTTAACAAACTGAAAATTCCAACACTACCAATACTTGCATTCAATAGTCTATAGACAATCCAAAATCCCAGCTAGAGTTGCTTGCACACACCTGCAGCAACTGTCAGTCTCCCTGCTCAGCCAGATTAGTGAGGCGCTTCTGGTTAGGCAGTATTGGGTCTTGTCCACTCTAGCCCTCCCCATCCATTATTACTTCTCATCGCTATGATCAGCTGCCTCAATGGACAATAGAAATGTGCAGAAAGTGGCAAGAAGCTGGGATTTCAAAGGATCCCTCAGGAACCTTCCCCTTTTTTGTTCTTAAATTGACAGTCACTACACTGGGAATTTGCCGGAACAGAAATGTAGGAACTGCCACTGCTGACTCGCTTCTGAAGGTGCAGGGTCCAGGACTGGCATCCTTGCTTTACTATTTACTGAGTCACCGACACAAAACATGCATATGCATATAAAATGTCCAGACATCTGCAAACTGTCTAACAAAATTCATGCTTACACTTAGGGGTTGATTTATAAACAATTCTTCGTGCCAATATCTGTAAACATTCACTCTGTGTGAATATATGCCAAAAGTAACGTTCTTTAGTTATGAAAAGTGGAACGAATTTTGAATATTTCCATGTAATATCACATTATGGCCACTAGATGGTAAAGAGGAGCAAAATAAATACTTATTTCCTATGTTCCTCTACACCTCTCTACTACTCCCCTGCAAGGGGAACGGCCCTGCAAGCGATGTAAAAATAGTTAAAATCGGAGTTTAATAGATTTTAATATATTTTAACGTTTATGCAGGTGTTATTACCACAGTGAAACAAATTTACTATGGTAAGTACTGAAAAGATATATTTATTTTTTTCGTCCAGAAAATATGAAACACTGCATAGAAATATTGTGCAATATTCTCTGCAGCCACCAGGTGGCGCTCTAGTCTCTTTCACAAAAAGCATTGTATCACTCCTTGAGATATGCTTAGTTTAATCTGCTTATATTTTACTTTTCCCTCCTCCCCTTCATCAACATGCTAATAACATTTTCAAACAAAACCTTTTTTTCATTACACAGCTTATTTTAGATCCAGTAATCTCATCGCTGGGTCTCTGTGCTTCTAAATGCAATGCAGCCAAATCATGGCTGGTGGGAGGAGCCAACAGGGTGCTGTACATAGCTTCCTGAAAACTTCACAGCCCCCTGCCTCAGTATTCCTCCCAAAAACCCTCAGACCCGATGCAAACAGTGGACTGACTCTTGGGAGGCGTTGTGCAAATGTCTGAAAGGATGGGTGCCATTCTGGAAGAGTAGGTGTTCCAAGGCAGACTGCATCTCCTCCAGAATCTCTCAGGTAATGCCCATAAGTAATACTGAGCCTCCATTTTTGAAATGACTGAAATCCAATGAATGAAATGGGAGGACCGGGGACAGAAAGCTGAGGAGGAAAGAACTAGAGGATACTGAATGTCATTCAGCCACAATAGAAGGAGGGCTCTATATAACTTGCTGCAGCTTCTAATAAACATTGTGAGAAGCTCGCATCTTGGAATGAAAGCAGAGTAAGTAATTTCAGTACAAAAGAGGAGTCTGTACAAATGTCAAAGACTGAAGGTAAGGCTTTCAGCTTGAAAGAAAGCCATCTTCACAGCAGTGCCTCGTGCGTTTTTGCACAACTTAGCAGGAGGTTTCATTCAGAAAAAGGGAGCTGCAAAGCTATCAGCTTTGCTGAGCCACTCTTTCGTTAAACTATACAGCTTCATATGTCATAATATGTTTATGATTTGTCATGTATTAAATGTTTTTAACAAAGATTGCATATATAATAAAAAGAACAGTTTAAAACATATCAACTTTATTTAAAAAAAATCGGAAATCCAATTCACCACAAACCATTATAGCTGTCCTAAAGGATCTTATATAAATGTCTCTTACCGACATCCGTCTGTTATATTCCAGATCTCCATTATTCCATCGTAGGAGCCAACACAGAGTAATGTGTCAGAAATAAATGTACAGGTAGATATCCCGTCACAGCCACTGTACAGTGTTCTGACTTCCTGTAACAAAACATAAAGAGGCAGTAGTTGATGTAAAGAAAATACTGGGCTGAGAACAGCGCCCTCCTGGTAAGTGCCAGCACTTTCCCTGGTTCCCATCCTTTACCTCCATACTGCATTCCTCTTAGCAGAAGGTGGCCATACCCCCCAAAACACAGGGCTACACCAGTCGCCGCTCAGGATCCTTTGCCACTACTGCACACCTGGGGGGGGTCCCCGTCTGGAGCCACACACGCACAGGAGGATGGTTGCCCTCCTTGAATGACGGAGGGGAACCTTGGCCTTTCTCGGACGGGGGTCCGATAAGGGATCCCTGTATGTGCTGCGGCAGGAAAAACCTGGAGTAGGTCCCAACACATATCAGGGTTAGGCTCTGCCCTGAGGCAAATAGAAAATGAGCCCTGAAAACAACAAACATTACGATGTCCCTGTGTAGCCGGAGGAAACACAAAAAAACTGAATTGGGATAGAAGGAGGGGTCTTTTTATCTAATGTGGTTGATGTGTTTCCTGTTGCAGGCAGGCGGAGCCTTATCTCATTGGCTGTCCTGGAAGATGACTGGGGAAATACTTTCTACAAAAGGCATCTTGCAGAACCATGTACACAAACATAGAAATACCCGAACCAACCTTCTAATTATAAGGAAATGCTCACGAGAATTAATGGACGTTTCCTGGTCCCATACGCACATATAAGTGTTAAAGCGGACCTTTAACCTCTGATTAAAAATCACATCAGTATACAGCTCTGCATACTGATATGAAACCATCTTACATTCATCAGCTAAAGAAACATATTTTTATTTTACTTACAATTTCTTGTTTTCTACTTCCTGGTTGTCTTTGGCAAAAGTGACGTAGCCTGTGCCCAAGCGTTGCATCCTGGGAAGGTTACATCAGCAGAGCATTGCTGGGAAATCTCATCTGTAATCTCATGAGATCCCAGGGAAAGGCATTTTCCTCCCTTGAGATGAAGTGCATGGTCACATGTCCTAGGTCACATATGCCAGAGTTCCAGGAAGTAAAGGGAGATCTAGTAACCTGCCCCAAGTTAACATGGCCACTGACAGAAGGCTGGGGAAGAAAAGAGAAATAAGGTATGCAAAGAATACAAAGCCTGCAATTATCTAGAAGTATGTGTTTGTAGAATGTCAGTAAGAAATATTTCTAAAGGTGTGTTTGTTGTTATTGTAAAGATATGGGGAAAGGTCCACTTTAAAATAGTATGTCAATTACAAGTAATTAATGTAGATTTGCATTTTTGCATTGTAAATTTGTTATTAACTTATTAGGTTTCCCAACATCCAGTGTTCTTTACAAAGACAAATTTGAGGCAATTGTTAATCGCTAGACATACATTCGACCTTTGAACTATGAATGAAGACTATTGCATTACATGCACTTGCACACCTCTAACATTAATATATAGGATTTTAGGTTTGTGTAGCTACTTTTAATTCTCTAGTGAACCGTTTATTAATTGGGACTGTTCAGGCGCTACATCATTGATGTACATGCATCATATTTTTTCTATAACTATACTTCCTTTTTATTTAGATGGTTATTAAACCCTCAGCTTTTTTTGCGTATATCTACTGCGAGCAAGCAGTAGATATATGCAAAAACTAAAAAACTTTTCAAACAGGTTTAAACTTTCCAGTGTCTCCGCCGCGCGCTCCCATTCAAAGCTCTGAAGAGTCTCGGGCGGCCGCAAAGGATTTTGGGGCGGGCGCATGCGCAGTTCAGATGTTCGGCCGGGAGACGAGGAGAGACACAAGGTAAGTATATAGAGCAGCGTGCACCGGCACAGACTCCATGAGACTTCAGTGGAAAGGAGGACAGAGGAGTCAGCGCTGGATTAGAGACCGGCACCAGCGCAGGAGGGACAGCTGAAAACTACACTAAAGAAGATGATGATCGGATTAAGAGGCATGATTTAAAGTTATACATAGTAGAGAATCCATCTCATGTTATATTTTTTATATTAAGCATTGTAGGACTACTCTCTTTTATTGGGAATATAGATGTAGAAAATGACAAAAGCCATTACCTCGCCACTATTTGTTTGCAGTATGTGAAGTGAACCATTACTGGTGCCCAGCACTGCCATGTCTCCTCTGGTGTTCAGGCCAACACAACCTGGAGCAGAAGGAACATGCAGCGATTTACTGTAAAAGAGAAGACAACTGTGACTTAAAATGAATAAAACATAAAGCTTAATGTGTATTTCTACTTTTGCAGTCAAACTTGAGAAAACCCCTCTATATATATTTGTTATGTGTTCCTATTCACACAGTATACCAAAAAATAATAATTAAAAAAAAAACATATTTCTTAACTTTTAGTTTTGTTGCAGAGTTTAAATCATTTGACCCCTCACAGCCCCTCTTAACATTACAAAGAAGGAGAAGCAAGTAGAAAATATAGCCCTTGAGGATGCCAAGAAACCCTGACCATAGTAAAATAAATCTAAGAAAAAGTAAGTAGAAAAAGCATTTTTTTTAGCATATGTTATGTAAATGGAAACATGCAACAAATATAAAATAGATGTTATCCCAATTTGGCTGAGAAAGTGGAAATACTCTTGAGGCATTTTTCTTTTAGGTTCTGATCTAGGGTCTAAGCTCCTAGGAGTAATACTGTACATAATCTGTTGTGTTGTGTGTGTACATGTGTACATTATTATGTTATGGCGCTTATATACTTTAGAGCCAGCAGCATGTAATAAAAATCTAATCTATCATTATCAGCATTGTACAGATTATGTATGTTCTCCCTGTGTTTAAAGTGACACTAAACTCAGGAGTTAAATCTTAAAAATGCATTCAAGCACCTTACCTATTATCAAAAATGTATCTTGTTTGTGTATCACTCGGCTGTAGATCCTCAAATCATCTGTCAATTAGTGCTGACACTGTCCTTCCTTCTGGAGGGTGACTACTTTTGTTCCCCATGGTCCACGTGTGTGTTATAAAGTAGTCACCGCTCCAAACTCGCTCCTCTGATAGACTGCAATCTCATGTTTAGTTTACTAATTTGTATTGACATTGTAGTCGATCACATGAGCGAGCTTGGAGCGGTGACTACTTTACAATACACACAGAGACCATGAGGAACAAAAGTAGCCACCCTCCAGAAGGAAGGACAGTGTCAGCACCAATTCAGAGATGATTTGAGGATCTACAGCTGAGTGATACACAAATAAGATACATTTTGTTAATAGTGTACTTGAATGCATTTTTAAGATTTGACTTCTAAATTTAGTGTCACTTTAAGTGGGCTTCCACTGGTTGCTGCAGCTCAAGCAGCAGACAAACACAAGTTGGTTAACTTGTACACATTATAAATTGCCCTGCTGGTATGTGTTTATATAAATGCTGCACAGACATCAGCCTATTTAACTGATCACTAAATGAATAATACACATTTGTCTGACCTGGAACAGACACTGGTGGAGTTGGGTTTATTGTTCCATGCTGTGATGAGCTCAGATGTGGCGCTCTTGAAGTCAGCCAAAATCTCTTGGACCTGAATGCACACTAGTGATGTATCAGGTTCGTTCAAAGCCAACTGATAAAATAGTGAAGGATTCTGAGTAAGAATATGCAAGGATCGCTCAATGAACTCCTTGAATTCCCTCACAGGTGGTCCAGATAGTTCAGTAGTTTCCATCTCATCCCGAGCAGCTGAGAGTGTTGAAGTCATCTTTGACATGGCCGTTTCTTGAATGTAAAATGCCAAGACAAAGGGTTAATGGCAAATCTTTACTACTGTGCACTTTAAGAAGTACTTCTTAACCATTAATAGTAATAACATTATCAGGCCCTTTCTTTGAGTTAGGAGTTCACTTCTCATTAAATAATAATTAGGTATCACTTCCGTTTTGCCACTAGGGGAATGGAAACTGAGGCACAGTGTTACATGTACCTCTGTTTCTGTTCCCCCAGTGGTAAAACAGAAGGGACATAAAACCATCAGTAGCAAAAATGGGCCCCCCTGCAGCACATCAGAAAGAGATAACACTGGGCCTGGCCCATTGTATACCACCAGGGGTATCAGCAGAGGCAGCACAGTGATGGCAGCTTCTCAATGGATTGCCAGCGTTTCCTTCCAATGCACACATGCTGCAGTGTGCACTGGTCTCGGGCTTACCTCCTACTGCTGAGAGCCAGGATCTTTACTGCAGTTCATCCCATTTATTCCACTTTTCATCCGTCCTCTGTCCCGTCCCCTCGCTTCCTCTCTGGACAAGGCAGCAGGAGACAGAGGCAGCTTGTCAAAACACCGATAACTCAGCTAGCATGATAGCAGCATGTATCGGCCCACTCAACGCGTTTCATCCTCAAAATAATTTCTCAAGAGAGCATTTGAGAAAGTCTTTTGATGACAAAATGCTTAGCTGCATCTGTCTCTTGCTGCCTTGCCCAGAGAGGAAGAGAGGGGACGGGAAAGAGGACAGTAATCAAGCGGGCTGAATGCAATATTTGAAAAACGTTTGGGACCTGAAAGATGATTTTAAGTTTTTATGACCGTTTTTTCATAGAATTTGCCTAAGGAATTTACACAATGTGATATTTTATTTCTTTCTCCGAGTACTAACGGCAATGGGAGGAGAAGAGATATCTGTGAACCGTGATTGATATTGGAGATCTGCCATTAATGCTATCTGAACATTACCATGGATATACCAAATCTGAATATTAATTGGAGGAGAGGAGATTTCTATGAGCTTTGATTGAGATTGGGAACTTGTTACAAGCGCTTCCTGACCAATATTTATTGGTCCATCAAATCTGGCGAGTGGGGGCAGTGCACATAAAAGCCAAGAGTTTCTTTGCAAACAGATTCTAAAACGTCTCACACAAGAACGCACGCGTGGTTTTTTGGAGTTATAAGAAGCACTTTAGACTGTTTATATTTGCACTATTGGGAAGCACTTTAATAGGCTAATTTGCCGTATTTAAAAAAGGACACTTTATATTGTTTTAGATTTTGTTTGTTTACACCTTTTTATGCATTAGATTTATTGATGATTTTACTAGTGCAGTGTGATTGGGGATTTTTAGATACGTGCGGTGTATTTATACACCGGATAGGATAGGAGTGAAATAGCAGCGTAGATATATTGAGAAAACATTTGCTGCCTCCATCCCCCTTCGTCTGCACACTACAGTCTTCTCCGCTTCACAAGCGTACCCGTTCTGGAAGGGGCACACTTTTGCTGGTTTTTATAAAACTAAGATAACACTATTTGAGAAAAATAAAATTGTTAAAAAGTAGTGGGAATGCTGTGTGAACAGCATTTTCCCAGCAGATGGATGGGCGGAAGATTTATAAATAGACCGCTATGTGTTAAAAGGCATACAAAAATTAGTTTGCTGATTTCTAGAGTGACTGCTTATGTAATTTAATTTTAGGGATGCCCCTGGTGACTTCAGCACTGCTAATTGGTACTAGTCAGTGTACCCATTGCACCCCTTACCGCTAAATCCTTGATAATAGGATTTTGGTACTCACCGTAAAATCCTTTTCTCTCCGTTCATTGAAGGACACAGGGAACAGATCGGAGATCATGTACTGTAGGGTAATATCGCCACCTGCAGGAGAAGGACGCTAGGCACAAAAAAACTAAAGACCAATTACAGCCTAGGGGCGGCCCCTGCCGGTGGCCAAACCCCCCACCTACTGAGAAGTCTCCAGTTTAGTAACAAGCAGTAAAGGAGTACACACCCACATAGAGGGGCGGGCCCTGTGTCCTTCAATGAACGGAGAGAAAAGGATTTTACGGTGAGTACCAAAATCCTATTTTCTCTCCCGTTCATTGAAGGACACAGAGAACAGATCGTAGATCATGTACTGTAGGGACGTCACAGAGCAGTACCAAAAAAGAGGGGTGGGTCAACAGAAACAACAAACCCAACTAAACAAAAAAATCCCCTCAAACGGCCGCCTGCAACACTTTGCGCCCCAAACCAGCATCCGCAGATGCCAAAACATCCACCTTATAAAACTTGGCAAAGGTGTGAACAGAAGACCAAGTCGCGGCCTTACAAACCTGAGAAACGGAGGCACCATGACGGAAAGCCCAAGATGCCCCAACAGCCCTTGTAGAATGGGCCGTAACAGAAAAAGGAGGCTCAAGATCTTATATAAATGTCTCTTACCGACATCCGTCTGTTATATTCCAGATCTCCATTATTCCATCGTAGGAGCCAACACAGAGTAATGTGTCAGAAATAAATGTACAGGTAGATATCCCGTCACAGCCACTGTACAGTGTTCTGACTTCCTGTAACAAAACATAAAGAGGCAGTAGTTGATGTAAAGAAAATACTGGGCTGAGAACAGCGCCCTCCTGGTAAGTGCCAGCACTTTCCCTGGTTCCCATCCTTTACCTCCATACTGCATTCCTCTTAGCAGAAGGTGGCCATACCCCCCAAAACACAGGGCTACACCAGTCGCCGCTCAGGATCCTTTGCCACTACTGCACACCTGGGGGGGGTCCCCGTCTGGAGCCACACACGCACAGGAGGATGGTTGCCCTCCTTGAATGACGGAGGGGAACCTTGGCCTTTCTCGGACGGGGGTCCGATAAGGGATCCCTGTATGTGCTGCGGCAGGAAAAACCTGGAGTAGGTCCCAACACATATCAGGGTTAGGCTCTGCCCTGAGGCAAATAGAAAATGAGCCCTGAAAACAACAAACATTACGATGTCCCTGTGTAGCCGGAGGAAACACAAAAAAACTGAATTGGGATAGAAGGAGGGGTCTTTTTATCTAATGTGGTTGATGTGTTTCCTGTTGCAGGCAGGCGGAGCCTTATCTCATTGGCTGTCCTGGAAGATGACTGGGGAAATACTTTCTACAAAAGGCATCTTGCAGAACCATGTACACAAACATAGAAATACCCGAACCAACCTTCTAATTATAAGGAAATGCTCACGAGAATTAATGGACGTTTCCTGGTCCCATACGCACATATAAGTGTTAAAGCGGACCTTTAACCTCTGATTAAAAATCACATCAGTATACAGCTCTGCATACTGATATGAAACCATCTTACATTCATCAGCTAAAGAAACATATTTTTATTTTACTTACAATTTCTTGTTTTCTACTTCCTGGTTGTCTTTGGCAAAAGTGACGTAGCCTGTGCCCAAGCGTTGCATCCTGGGAAGGTTACATCAGCAGAGCATTGCTGGGAAATCTCATCTGTAATCTCATGAGATCCCAGGGAAAGGCATTTTCCTCCCTTGAGATGAAGTGCATGGTCACATGTCCTAGGTCACATATGCCAGAGTTCCAGGAAGTAAAGGGAGATCTAGTAACCTGCCCCAAGTTAACATGGCCACTGACAGAAGGCTGGGGAAGAAAAGAGAAATAAGGTATGCAAAGAATACAAAGCCTGCAATTATCTAGAAGTATGTGTTTGTAGAATGTCAGTAAGAAATATTTCTAAAGGTGTGTTTGTTGTTATTGTAAAGATATGGGGAAAGGTCCACTTTAAAATAGTATGTCAATTACAAGTAATTAATGTAGATTTGCATTTTTGCATTGTAAATTTGTTATTAACTTATTAGGTTTCCCAACATCCAGTGTTCTTTACAAAGACAAATTTGAGGCAATTGTTAATCGCTAGACATACATTCGACCTTTGAACTATGAATGAAGACTATTGCATTACATGCACTTGCACACCTCTAACATTAATATATAGGATTTTAGGTTTGTGTAGCTACTTTTAATTCTCTAGTGAACCGTTTATTAATTGGGACTGTTCAGGCGCTACATCATTGATGTACATGCATCATATTTTTTCTATAACTATACTTCCTTTTTATTTAGATGGTTATTAAACCCTCAGCTTTTTTTGCGTATATCTACTGCGAGCAAGCAGTAGATATATGCAAAAACTAAAAAACTTTTCAAACAGGTTTAAACTTTCCAGTGTCTCCGCCGCGCGCTCCCATTCAAAGCTCTGAAGAGTCTCGGGCGGCCGCAAAGGATTTTGGGGCGGGCGCATGCGCAGTTCAGATGTTCGGCCGGGAGACGAGGAGAGACACAAGGTAAGTATATAGAGCAGCGTGCACCGGCACAGACTCCATGAGACTTCAGTGGAAAGGAGGACAGAGGAGTCAGCGCTGGATTAGAGACCGGCACCAGCGCAGGAGGGACAGCTGAAAACTACACTAAAGAAGATGATGATCGGATTAAGAGGCATGATTTAAAGTTATACATAGTAGAGAATCCATCTCATGTTATATTTTTTATATTAAGCATTGTAGGACTACTCTCTTTTATTGGGAATATAGATGTAGAAAATGACAAAAGCCATTACCTCGCCACTATTTGTTTGCAGTATGTGAAGTGAACCATTACTGGTGCCCAGCACTGCCATGTCTCCTCTGGTGTTCAGGCCAACACAACCTGGAGCAGAAGGAACATGCAGCGATTTACTGTAAAAGAGAAGACAACTGTGACTTAAAATGAATAAAACATAAAGCTTAATGTGTATTTCTACTTTTGCAGTCAAACTTGAGAAAACCCCTCTATATATATTTGTTATGTGTTCCTATTCACACAGTATACCAAAAAATAATAATTAAAAAAAAAACATATTTCTTAACTTTTAGTTTTGTTGCAGAGTTTAAATCATTTGACCCCTCACAGCCCCTCTTAACATTACAAAGAAGGAGAAGCAAGTAGAAAATATAGCCCTTGAGGATGCCAAGAAACCCTGACCATAGTAAAATAAATCTAAGAAAAAGTAAGTAGAAAAAGCATTTTTTTTAGCATATGTTATGTAAATGGAAACATGCAACAAATATAAAATAGATGTTATCCCAATTTGGCTGAGAAAGTGGAAATACTCTTGAGGCATTTTTCTTTTAGGTTCTGATCTAGGGTCTAAGCTCCTAGGAGTAATACTGTACATAATCTGTTGTGTTGTGTGTGTACATGTGTACATTATTATGTTATGGCGCTTATATACTTTAGAGCCAGCAGCATGTAATAAAAATCTAATCTATCATTATCAGCATTGTACAGATTATGTATGTTCTCCCTGTGTTTAAAGTGACACTAAACTCAGGAGTTAAATCTTAAAAATGCATTCAAGCACCTTACCTATTATCAAAAATGTATCTTGTTTGTGTATCACTCGGCTGTAGATCCTCAAATCATCTGTCAATTAGTGCTGACACTGTCCTTCCTTCTGGAGGGTGACTACTTTTGTTCCCCATGGTCCACGTGTGTGTTATAAAGTAGTCACCGCTCCAAACTCGCTCCTCTGATAGACTGCAATCTCATGTTTAGTTTACTAATTTGTATTGACATTGTAGTCGATCACATGAGCGAGCTTGGAGCGGTGACTACTTTACAATACACACAGAGACCATGAGGAACAAAAGTAGCCACCCTCCAGAAGGAAGGACAGTGTCAGCACCAATTCAGAGATGATTTGAGGATCTACAGCTGAGTGATACACAAATAAGATACATTTTGTTAATAGTGTACTTGAATGCATTTTTAAGATTTGACTTCTAAATTTAGTGTCACTTTAAGTGGGCTTCCACTGGTTGCTGCAGCTCAAGCAGCAGACAAACACAAGTTGGTTAACTTGTACACATTATAAATTGCCCTGCTGGTATGTGTTTATATAAATGCTGCACAGACATCAGCCTATTTAACTGATCACTAAATGAATAATACACATTTGTCTGACCTGGAACAGACACTGGTGGAGTTGGGTTTATTGTTCCATGCTGTGATGAGCTCAGATGTGGCGCTCTTGAAGTCAGCCAAAATCTCTTGGACCTGAATGCACACTAGTGATGTATCAGGTTCGTTCAAAGCCAACTGATAAAATAGTGAAGGATTCTGAGTAAGAATATGCAAGGATCGCTCAATGAACTCCTTGAATTCCCTCACAGGTGGTCCAGATAGTTCAGTAGTTTCCATCTCATCCCGAGCAGCTGAGAGTGTTGAAGTCATCTTTGACATGGCCGTTTCTTGAATGTAAAATGCCAAGACAAAGGGTTAATGGCAAATCTTTACTACTGTGCACTTTAAGAAGTACTTCTTAACCATTAATAGTAATAACATTATCAGGCCCTTTCTTTGAGTTAGGAGTTCACTTCTCATTAAATAATAATTAGGTATCACTTCCGTTTTGCCACTAGGGGAATGGAAACTGAGGCACAGTGTTACATGTACCTCTGTTTCTGTTCCCCCAGTGGTAAAACAGAAGGGACATAAAACCATCAGTAGCAAAAATGGGCCCCCCTGCAGCACATCAGAAAGAGATAACACTGGGCCTGGCCCATTGTATACCACCAGGGGTATCAGCAGAGGCAGCACAGTGATGGCAGCTTCTCAATGGATTGCCAGCGTTTCCTTCCAATGCACACATGCTGCAGTGTGCACTGGTCTCGGGCTTACCTCCTACTGCTGAGAGCCAGGATCTTTACTGCAGTTCATCCCATTTATTCCACTTTTCATCCGTCCTCTGTCCCGTCCCCTCGCTTCCTCTCTGGACAAGGCAGCAGGAGACAGAGGCAGCTTGTCAAAACACCGATAACTCAGCTAGCATGATAGCAGCATGTATCGGCCCACTCAACGCGTTTCATCCTCAAAATAATTTCTCAAGAGAGCATTTGAGAAAGTCTTTTGATGACAAAATGCTTAGCTGCATCTGTCTCTTGCTGCCTTGCCCAGAGAGGAAGAGAGGGGACGGGAAAGAGGACAGTAATCAAGCGGGCTGAATGCAATATTTGAAAAACGTTTGGGACCTGAAAGATGATTTTAAGTTTTTATGACCGTTTTTTCATAGAATTTGCCTAAGGAATTTACACAATGTGATATTTTATTTCTTTCTCCGAGTACTAACGGCAATGGGAGGAGAAGAGATATCTGTGAACCGTGATTGATATTGGAGATCTGCCATTAATGCTATCTGAACATTACCATGGATATACCAAATCTGAATATTAATTGGAGGAGAGGAGATTTCTATGAGCTTTGATTGAGATTGGGAACTTGTTACAAGCGCTTCCTGACCAATATTTATTGGTCCATCAAATCTGGCGAGTGGGGGCAGTGCACATAAAAGCCAAGAGTTTCTTTGCAAACAGATTCTAAAACGTCTCACACAAGAACGCACGCGTGGTTTTTTGGAGTTATAAGAAGCACTTTAGACTGTTTATATTTGCACTATTGGGAAGCACTTTAATAGGCTAATTTGCCGTATTTAAAAAAGGACACTTTATATTGTTTTAGATTTTGTTTGTTTACACCTTTTTATGCATTAGATTTATTGATGATTTTACTAGTGCAGTGTGATTGGGGATTTTTAGATACGTGCGGTGTATTTATACACCGGATAGGATAGGAGTGAAATAGCAGCGTAGATATATTGAGAAAACATTTGCTGCCTCCATCCCCCTTCGTCTGCACACTACAGTCTTCTCCGCTTCACAAGCGTACCCGTTCTGGAAGGGGCACACTTTTGCTGGTTTTTATAAAACTAAGATAACACTATTTGAGAAAAATAAAATTGTTAAAAAGTAGTGGGAATGCTGTGTGAACAGCATTTTCCCAGCAGATGGATGGGCGGAAGATTTATAAATAGACCGCTATGTGTTAAAAGGCATACAAAAATTAGTTTGCTGATTTCTAGAGTGACTGCTTATGTAATTTAATTTTAGGGATGCCCCTGGTGACTTCAGCACTGCTAATTGGTACTAGTCAGTGTACCCATTGCACCCCTTACCGCTAAATCCTTGATAATAGGATTTTGGTACTCACCGTAAAATCCTTTTCTCTCCGTTCATTGAAGGACACAGGGAACAGATCGGAGATCATGTACTGTAGGGTAATATCACTGGGTGCATCAGTAGTCGACGGATGGCCACGGTCTGAGCAGAGTATAAGAAGTTATGGACACCCGCACTCCAAGGTAGAATAACGTCTTTTATTGACGTGTCATGCAACGTAACAAGTGTTCTGCCTGATGAAGGGGATCCTGTGTGACCCCGAAACGTTGCAATAAGTGTATTGTTGCATGGCACGTCAATAAAAGACGTTATTCTACTTTGGAGTGCAGGTGTCCATAACTTCTTAAGCACTGCTAATTGCACACATTTTCAAGGTTTATGACTCAGAAAGGGCTGACAGCAACAAATCAGTATAACAGCCAGGCAACCAACATTTTCAAATTGAGAAGGCAGCAACTGCAGTTACAGTACATTATCATTTAATATATATTATCAATAAAAATTGTGAAAGATGCTATTGTTGTATTCCTCCTCCATGAATCTTGTACCTTGCACCAAAGGAATGAATCTGCTTTCACTGTATGCCTTGCTGTGGACATACAGTATATTAGTCAACTGCTTTACTACCCACTGGTAACCAGCTTATGCACTCATTTTTAGTTCTGTGTAATTCTGTGTAACAGGACCATGAACAGGTGCACTAATAGGGTTTTGGTAAAATTAAGAAACACATAACTGCAGCAAAGGCTTGATAAGAAAAATATTCTTGCATGTAGCCTGGCGTTGCAGTGCCAGTTCTCCAAAAACAATGAGGATATATTTAGTGAATGAAAAGTTCTTTATAAAAGGAACTTACCATAGCTACTGTAAACCTGGCACAGGTGAGGCAAGAGCCCTAGGGTGGCATGTGCCTTCAGGAAAGGAATGTGAGCGAGCAGCTTACCCAGAGTATGGAATTGCATACCAAACAGCTAAAAAAAAGACAGAGTACATATACTTACTTCCATATTTATTAACATGGATCAGAGCAGTATTTGTTTGAATAGACTTTAGCATACCAGATGATGGGACAGCTCACTCAGACACTCAGCGTGAAGTGCAGAGGAAGATTCAGGGTCTTCAGGAGAAGAGACTGCCCAGAAGTGAGCTGAAAAGGAAGAAAGAACACAGAAAGCACATAATATTGAGGTTTATTTGGAAAACACACCATTAATGTATTAATGAATGGTGTAAATCTCTCACCGGCCATAAGAAGATGTACAGCGCGGACCAAATCAGGATTTCCAAAGTAACGTTTCTCCACAGCTTCCCGCAGCAGGCAACTAGAGAGGTGCAGCCTTGGCTCACTAGTCATGTTACGATTCCACAGACCAAGAACGCTGTAATAGAACAAACACACAATTATAAAAGAAGACCAAGTAACATGTTTATTCTTTGAAGATTCTGTGTTGGTAATAACAAGGACAGAAGAAGAAGATGTAGTCTCCCCACCTCTTCAGCCCTGTGAGAAGCAAAGAGAATGTGGCCATAGGAAGATTATTTGAATGAATGGCTGCAGGCAGCATTTCATCCCAACTTGCTGTGTACACAGAGCTTATTTCCTGCAGAGAGCTAAGAATCCTTAGCAGGTCTCTCTCCCATAGCCCTGAAATAAAACACAGGTGAACAAAGTTAATTTATGACAAAAAAATAATAAAATAAGATACTAGCTAATAGTACAACAGCCATTATATTACCTTTTCGGGAGATGCAAATGGCTATCAGAGCAATGCCCACATTGTTCACTCCATGTTCCTCTTCCAGCATTTCCAGTCTCTTCTGAATTAGAGGTGGAAGGGTTGCTGGCAACTTCTGTATATCATCAGACAGCTATGCAAGAAAATAAAATCATATGGTGAATGTTAACATCTCATTGCTGCACAGGAATATGCTAGAAAAAAAACAGGGGCCAGTAAATTAAACCATGGTCCTCCATTTTTTTAAATACCATTTTACCGTAATAATCAAATACTATCTGCTGGCAGAATGGAGGCACATGGGAGCCTAAATGACTGCTTGTCAACTGCAATTAGGCATTTGTGTAAAATTCTACTTGGATAATCGTCCTCAAATATAAACACAAATCATGTCTTGGCTTCTGAAGGTACCACCCATCACAAAATTATCCATAGCATAGCAATACATATCAGTATTCAGAATGGATGTAATGCTGAGGCAGTTGAAATGGGGAAGCACATTGGTGAAAGTAAGTAAAAAGAGTGGCAAGAGGAAATACATGATTATGGAGAAAGGAGAGAGCTTACCAACCTTCTCAAAGACAGCACTGGTTCGTAATTCTTCACAAGCCATGGTTAGATACAGAGGATCACGTGTTCCCTTCTTGATCATCAGAAGTCGCAACTGGATGAATAGAGGTGCATACATTGTCTAATTACTGGGCAATACACTTGACACAAACACTTGAAGTTCACTCATATTCCTCCCATAAATGTTACTGAATGTCCGTACCAGACATGGACAGGAGGAAGAGTCTGCAGGAGCCAGGCCCAATGGTTTTTAATAGAGATACACCAGTACTGGTTTTTCGGTAGAGTACGAGTACCAATATTTTTTTTTTGGTACTTCCGGATACCGAGTACTGGTGCCGTGTGCCCCAATTATCAGGATCATGACCCTTCGCCCGGCTTTCTGATTGCCTGTGAAGCTGGTGTTCTAGCGAAAGAACACCGGCTCCATATGCCAGAGCTGACCAATCAGGAAGCCAGGCAGCGCGTCATAAGGTGCCGTCCGGCTTCCTGATTGGCTACAAAGCCGGCTTCACTTGTTGGTAGGCAGCCTGGCCTATCAGAATGCCTGGCAGCACGTCATGACCGGCTTCCTGGTTTGGTTAGAAAGTCAGGCAGCCTAACAAGTGAAGCTGGCTTCCTAGCCAATCAGGGAGCCGGGTGGCATGTCATAATCCATCGCCCAAATACATGGTATCGGCACCGATACCAATACTAGTATCGGTATTGGTGCATCCCTTGTTTTTAACATACTTTCCTTATGTTTAAATGCTTGCACAAGGAAAACTTTGTTTCATAAGAGTCAGCTGACTGACCCATTCTGTGGATTATTGGTAATTTCAAAGGGACGCACAAAAAATGGCCTTCACCATTGTCATGGTCCTTGGAATACTGAACCATTGTTCATTGATTCTATTACACAGTGGTGGGTCCTCCGCCCTGTCTTATGTTTGAATCACTCTGTGTTTGACTGTTTGTAATTATCTCCTGGGACGTCTCTGTGTCATTATACATATCAGCCCTCCCATTCAAGCTATCGGACCAATGCCTGCTGACCCTGTTTCAAGTCTTCATTTGCATGGCCACACATATCAGCCCTCCCATTCAAGCTATCTGACTATTCCCTGCTGACACCGTTTCAAGTCTTCATTTGCATGGCCACACATATCAGCCCTCCCATTGAAGCTATCGGACTAATCCCTGCTGACTCTGTTTCAAGTCTTCATTTGCATGACCAATAGTAAGGTGTTGGTTTGGGTGGGGTGTTCAAACTGTTGTGTATAAAAGTGTGTGTGTGCATCCAATAATGCAGATTCCTGTTTGAACTTACATACAGCCTGCCTGGTGTTTGTTCTGAGCTATCACAACTGTATTCGAACGGCACATAGCTGTAGTTCGAATCCCGGAGCATCGGACGACCGAAGAATCAGACGTTGCGGTCTGAAATCTGAGGAGTTCCGGGAGAGTGGAACCGAGCGAGCAGGGGCTCGTTACAACCTTATATTTTCATATGGTGGACACATCAGCTTTTCTTTCAAAATGATCTATTTGGTTTTGCAGACCCAACCTACACTGAATAAATGATAAGTTTAGCAGTCTGGCAGAACTGAGTTTTCTCTATCTGTGCTCAATGCCCTCAGACGCTATAGACATTACATACAAAGTCTAATATCTGATGGTTCTGTGTATGAGACACAGCAGAACTCAGCAGATATTGTCCAACCATACGATTTTATATATGGAGATGGGGACATAATCTGCATTAGGTTACAATACATAAATATGTAATGCTCAGTACATAAATACGGTCATCATACCTGATTATTAAAAGCAGACTCTTCCAGCTTTTTCCCATACAAAGCCAGCTTCCCTCTCACCAGTTCAGCTCGCTCATTTGGTTCCAGCCTCCCTAGAGAGATCACAACGGTGTCCTTTCGCTTCCTCAAGGAAGAGCAGAGAGAGGAGCCTTCTGTCACACTCAGAACTAAGTTCACTCTCTGCAGATAGAAAAAGGCAAGAAACCGTCTTTATAACAATGGTATGTTACAAGAAATAACAGATAAAACTGACAAAAAGCAGACATGTTTGATATTCTCAGATCTGTCACATGTTCTTTACATATGTAAAATGAATTGTCATTATAAACCTAAATGAGAAAAAAAGTTTACATCATGCTAGAAATTCAGTATTTAAAAAAATGCTAGATATCAAAGTCTTACCAGCCCTACACCTGCTAGTTCTACAGACTGCCATATGTATCACTGAGAATAGATTATGACAGATCTGAATCTGCCAGTGCCTATCTGGCTTGTGGCAATGATGGAACCAGCTGCAACTTATATCCCCGTTCTGGCTGGCATATCAATGTAGCCCATGCATAGAGATGGGACCCTGACTGTGCTTTTAGGGAAAAATTATTTTACAACCTTGCAATATCTTCAAATATGTTAACGCTTGATGGAGGTCTCACATCATCATATGAAGGGAATACTCAGAAACGGACATAAATATAATGGCACAGAGGGGGCTGCTGTTCTGTGACAGGTTGGGAAGCCTCAGGCTGGACTGCCAGACCAACAAAATGTGAACCAGAGCAATACTCTTGCTGGCGTGTTTCAAGGGATATACCCTCTTCATCAGAGCACTTGCTATCTGATGAAAAGGGTATATCCCTTGAAAAGCGTCAGCAAGAGTATTGCTCTGGTTCACATTTTGGTGGTCTGGTAGTCCAGCCCAATGCCGATCTTTGTTCATCAATCCGGATGGTTGTTCTGAAAGCTTATTTAACAGACACCACTTGTGAGTATAATTTTATTCCGTTTTATATGGATAAATAAAACAGTTTTTCACGAGGAGAAGGCGCCGTTCTATTTTCTTTTCTTACAACCATCCACAAGTGAGGCGTCTGCTGTTCAAACTCATTAACACTGCTGCACATCATCGATTAACAGAATTAACCCTTGCAGTCGACCTACCCCCGAGTTAACTGCTCATTTTGGTCTAGGGGCAGGAATACAAAAGATATACTCACCTGATGCTTGGTTCTGTGGCAGTCAGCGCTCACCTCTCTCCCACTTTGCTTCAGCTGTTGTATTTCCCTTGGCATCCTCACGTCTAATGCAGGTGAATGGATCTGCATTACATGTGATGACATCAGCGGGTCCTTAGATTGCCAGAGCACAGGGTAGAAGAAGCTGTAGGGACCGGTCTAACCACTAGGTGGGATCGAAGATCGGGTAAGTATTTATTTAATCCAGCCCCTAGACTAAAATGAGAAGTTAACCCTTGCAGTGTGGGGGTAGCCCCACTGCAAGGTTTAATTTTGTTAATTCCTGGAGTTCTTCTTTAGTAGTAGCCTGGAATAGGTTCCAAGTATACATAGTGATTTTATCTAGTTTAACTATTCTAATATATTGTTATTCCACTCACTACACAGCATAGCGGACTATGCTTTCTTGTGTGGCTCCTATTTATGTACTACTGGAGACTTGCATTTGGATAGTGTGGAATACATTATTTAATTAATAATAGGAGTAAGAAGAAATTGCATACCTGGGGAAGGAAGTCAGGGATCCAATCAGATGTTAGTTCACCTGCGTGTCCACACAGCATATCGGCCCCATCTATTAATAATGTCAATGCGTCACTCCGCTTCAGTGAGCGCGATATTAACTGAAGGAGAGCTTGGAACTCAGCAAGAAGTGCCCTGTGTAAAGACATTGTTTCATATAAGCCTTTTTCATTACCTGTTGTTTTACTGTTTTCAATTTATAAAAATAAACTGCACATTACTGCTGTGGCAAAAAAAAAAAATTGTTCTCCCTGTGCTTGTGTGGGTTTTGTCCGGGTACTCCGGTTTCCTTCCACACTCCAAAGACATGCTGGAAGGTTAATTGGCTCCCGTCTAAATTGACACTGTATGCATGTGAGATAAGGACCTTAGATTGTAAGCTCATTGAGGGCAAGGACTGATGTGAATGTGCACTATGTACATAAAGCGCTATGTAAATTGTTGACACTAATACCTATAATAAAAATTACAACTTGGGCAGATTGAATAGCTATGCATGTTTTAAGTGGACATACAACCTTGCAAGTCTGCTATCAAATGAGTAATTTAGAGACAATCTAACGTAAAGGGACACACAAACCTGTAAGATGTAAGGCTACAGTTCCTTCTCTGCAGTCTCTGATTCATTTGCTTGCAGACACTGTTTAACATAGTCTCTGCTTCTTTTGCCATTGTGGTGGCCTCCGTAAAATGATAGATCACCGAGGATGAAGCTGCTAGTCTCAGTTCCTTCACAAGGTCAGCCTGCCAGAGATATTAAGGAATTGATGACTGTGATACAGACTATAAATGCAACATTACTGTAGTAGTATGTTTACAGGGAGTATAATGTCTTGTCAATAGTGCAACAAATTGATGCTGATAAATGTATTGCTCGACCAAAATTGAGTTTTACATTTAAAAAAAAAAAAAGTATTTAATGTAATTGATGTCCAGCAGTTACGTAATTCAGCCCTGCTAAGACAAGCACAAGGGGCAAGTATAAGAACATGCTTTATATAACCAGAATGACACCCAGTATAGATGTGCCTTAGTAATTTGAAAGGATTTATAGAAATGTGATACAAGCTCACTACACCTAAATATACAGTATACAATAATGTGTGATTTTTACCATTGGAATAAACATACCACAAAGACAGTCTTCCCCTGACTGGGCTCCCCAACCACCAGAAACAACTGTCCATTTGTTGAGGATGCACGTCTCTTCTCCTGGATCTGTGCACACACATTTGTCACTAACTTGCTTCTAGCAAAGGAATGTTGCCCATGCCACTCCTGGAAGCCCTCCTGTGCAAGCTGATCTTCATCTTCAGATGCTTTTGACTCCTTTTAAAAGCACCAAAAGAAGAATAAAAAGAATATTATGGATGGTTCACAAGGGAAATGGTAGAAAATACTAAAAGCATCATATACAACTATTTACAAGTCATATTGGCTCACTTTATATGAGGAGCTAAAGGTGCCATATACTGTCTTATTGTCAGTGGGATGAACTGTTAATCTCACAATGTCCTGTGGTCCAATGGCATCATTTCAGGTATGCAAAATGAGGAATCTGGGTTTAAATGACTATATTTAAGAGCAGGCGAAGTTTGCATACAGAGCACCCAGTGTTTTTCATATTTGGCTATCAGCAGTAAATTTAACTGCTTGAATTTTGTTGTACATAACGGTTTACATGACATAAAGAACAAAATTGCTCAGGTCTTTATTAAAGTGCCAGTCCTTTGCATTGATCTGTGTCAAGACACATACAATTACAATGTCCAAGATTGAGTCAGACATGCAGTACATTCATTCAGCAACAGTGTGATGTCCAGGATTGAATCAGACATACAGCACATTCATTCAGCAACAGTGTGATGTCCAGGATTGAATCAGACATACAGTACATTCATTCACCAACAGTGTGATGTCCAGCATTGAGTCAGACATACAGCACATTCATTCAGCAACAGTGTGATGTCCAGGATTGATTCAGACATACAGCACATTCATTCAGCAACAGTGTGAAGTCCAGGATTAAGTCAGACATACAGTAAATTCATTCAGCAACAGTGTGATGTCCAGGATTGAGTCAGACATACAGTACATTCATTCAGCAACAGTGTGATGTCCAGGATTGAGTCAGACATACAGTACATTCATTCAGCAACAGTGTGATGTCCAGGATTGAGTCAGACATACAGCACATTCATTCAGCAACAGTGTGATGTCCAGGATTGAGTCAGACATACAGCACATTCATTCAGCAACAGTGTGATGTTCAAGATTGTTCTTTCTAAATGTCAACATGTAAATATTAGGTCATTGGAAATGTGGAGTTATGAGTAATCATATAAGCGTGCCAATTCGGAATTTAAGTATTTGTAATTTGAATGCATTCCATTTACATGTATGTTCTGTATATTTCATGACTTTTGTCCTCGGTTACAGCTGTTTACATACCTCAATAAAGTCTCTCTCAATTACTTGCCAAATATCTTCTAGAATTTTAGCTGCAAAATCTTCTAATGCAATTAAATGTGGTTTCTCATTCTGTTCATCTCCCCACTGGCAAGAGTATCTAAGAGACACCAAGATAACAGTAAGTTAATGCAGCCTGTGCATTTTAATCTGCATTCATCGCCTAACATGAAAACTTACAAGCAGCTCCTGGTAGCTGGGTGTTTAGCTACTCTGCTCTTAAGGTCCTTCACACGCTTGGCAGCTTCTGGAGATTCTGCAGCGAAGTCTGGGAGCCAATGACTAGGCACAGACCTAAATGACAAGAACAGAGTACTGAGTATGCTAGAATGAACAGTAAACAAGGTAACAGCAAGAACAGGTATGGGGAAACAACTTCAAGTAAAGCTTATAAAAAGAAAGCTGGCTCGGAGGGTATCTTATCCTGCTGGACAGCAACTGCAATAGATATATAGTCACCAAAAGCCCTGTACCCAAATCTTTTTATTGCTATGGCCCCTATGAAATTCAGGATGTTCCTGTGCAAAGACTAATGATATGATCTTCCATCTCTATAGCATGGCATTCTTCCGAGAAACCCTTTTGCTTCATGGCAAAGAGGAGTGGAGACTGTATTTTAATGAAAGGCAAGACACTATTTTACACGTCTATGTGTCTTCCATCAATTCACAGACAACACACAGTACAGACTGCCAGAACACTGATGTAAGTCCCCTCAGCCACTGCTTTACTGCTGTATCGTTTACCCAAGAACATCTGGATTCCTGAAGTAGAAGAAGGCCTTTGGGTGTCCATGTTTTTTGGTGCCACAACCCTGCAAAAACTGCATGGCCTCCAACTCAGTGATGGATCGCCCAGCTGGGTATGTATGGATCTGAGAAGATATAATAATTACAAGATATTTATAGAAACAGAACAGCATCAAAGTGATTACTTTTACTGGACAGTAATGAAAAATGAATGACCTGGGTAAGCCCATTTGTGACATTTTTTAGATCACTAGTACAAGTGGCATTACCCACATTACAGCATATCACTGTTTTGGCCTGATACATTTATTACATATGCTTCCTTTACTGCAGGGTTAGGCAACCTCAGCACTTCAGCTCTGGTGAATCTATAAATCCCATCATGCCTGTGGATGTCAAAGTCTTACACTGACTCATGGGACTTGTAATTCCACAACAGCTGGAGTGCCGATGTTGCCTACCTCTGATTTATAGCATTAACTGCTTGAAGACCGGCCACTGTATTAAAAAGGCCATTCCCCTAATGCATTATTCCAGGAAGAGGTCGTACTTGAACATCCTCCCATGAACGCATATGTGCGTGTGGCTGTGGCTGCTGCTGCTCTCGCTGTCATTAGACAGCGGAGAACAGCAGCTTTAGACACAGAGCCGATCAGACCGGTTCTTTGTTCTCTGATCGCTGTGATTGGTTAACACAGCGATCACGTGGCAATGTTTACATTGTCAAGCCCTTGCCTTTCTCTTACATTAGAGGCAGAGGAGAGTAAAGGAAGTAATGAATGGATGAGTACGTAAAATAACATTTTTAACCCTTTCACCCTCCCTCTTCCCCTGTATACTGTATCTCAGCTCCATTCTATCTCTACTCTTATGTGTGTATGAACCCCTTCATATCCCTTATCCTGCACATCTGTACATTAATCCCTTCATCGCCATCCTCCCACTGTATGTGACCTGTACATACCAGCTTGTTTCTTGATCTCCAAAAGATTGCGGCAAAAAAAAAAATCAGGAGGACCTTGAAGTGTGCTTTCCAAAAATATGTAATTTCTGGGATTTTCCTACTGTCCTGACATTTTTATTTGCTATGATTTATAAATTTGCTATGATTTATAAATGAACCAACAGGCCGGTACTGGCGTGGTTAAAAATACATTAAACTGCCAGAGCAGAACTGGCTGCTACAGGAAAAAAAGTCGACAGGCACATCATAGTAATGAGGCATTAAGCTGAACTGGTAGCAAAGACTGTATTTTGGGATTTTAAAAATGAATAAAAAAAATAAATGAGGGCCGGTTTACACTACAGCATGTGCATCCACTACTTTTTTCTGCACTGAACCGCAATGCCACGCACAGTATTGCTTTACTGTGCATTTCACTGCACTGCAACACACAGCCGCTGGATGGTGCTTTGGGGTGCCCATCAAATGAATGGCAACGCAGTACACCTACCGCACAGTAACACACACTATGTGTGCTGCGCGAAATCGCAAGTTAATCGCACGGTATCATGCAATAATGCAACGATATGGTGTAAAAGTGCCCTGAATCTCAGCCCTTTCCTTCTGTCAACATTCCTTAATCTTAAACAGCAACATGGATGGAACACCTGTCTTTTCATGTAACACGTTATATTTACAATGCAATGTGTTTTTATAGATACAATATATCTTCTTACCCATTCATACTCAGGAAGGTGGGGCACTGAATATGTTTTTGGAGTATGTCCATATCTCTCTCCTAGGATCCCAATAAAGATCTGACTCCGAACAACTTCAGAAAGGCACAGAGACAGCTGCCTATATTAATACATAACCGATTAAATCAGAGAATTCAATGTTCAATTTACTAACATTATATTTTATACTGTCTTTGCCTTCATTTTTTAGTGATCTAACCTGTCTTTCTTAGCTTCCTCCTCTGTAATTCCCCAGCGCAGATCAACTTCCTCCAAGGACAGGAAGTGAGAAGCAGCACGAAGACGTAGTTGTGGCATCACCTGTCCTATCAAGATATCTCTTTCTGAGTGCATGTCACGGAATGTGGAGGAAATGAAGACGCGGACACTGCGCCACCTGAAATGAATAGACAGAACGCCAATTAGGTCATTTAACATTTCATGAAGAGCACAAGCATAAGCAATTAATAAGACTTACCGGTATGTAATGTACAAGATTTTACTACTAGTGTTCTCCCACCATTGACTATGACTGTACAAAATACTGGTAAAGTACTGGTAATTTTGTGACAACAATAATGCTCATCTAATTTGGCCAGCCGGTGGACAGTGATTGCAGAACGCTTACCTCTGTTTTGGAATTGTAGTGAGTAAGCCACGAGATGATGCTTGACTACTTTTGACCTTGTCTGGGTCTTCTGGAACCTTGAATCTTTCATTTACCTTCTCAACGTGATCCAGCAGTCGGTCAGTGCCCCTCTCTGAAACATACCTAACAGAATAAAACTAACTTAGTAATGGCCTCATTAGCATAAGTGTAATAACTCAAAGACTGCATCACTTACTTTAACACCTGTTCAGTGAAGCCAGTGAGTGTCACATCTTTGCACTGCTCAATGGAGTCCTCACTATGAAGAAACAAATGAGAAAGTTGGTGGTATGGATAATGTGATCAGGATTGATAAAAAGCACATGTGCACATCAAATTAGCCTCATAGTGTTGAAGAATATGTGTCTGAGGTGAGAACTGCAAATGCCAGCTAATTTGTGCTACAAAATTGGAATTATTGTTCCTTTGCAGCAGAAAAAAAAACAAACATTTCCTTTACCCATACGTATGGAAGAGCCCTGGGGCAATGCTAAAAAAAATAAGAAACATAATTCTGAGTTTGAAAGTCAGAATTCTGAGTTTCAAAATCAGAATTTTACAAACAGCATTTTGAGATTAACTCAAAATGATGTTTCATATTTTTTTAGCATGGACCCAGGGCTCTTCCGTATATCCATTTGCAAACAGAAGGAACAAAAACATTCATCCTACAAACATACTTTTGCAAACTAATTCCATTACAACAGACTACATACTGCTACAACACACTACATACTGCTAATAACACACTACATACTGCTATTAACACACTACATACTGCTACCAACACACTACATACTGCTACTTCAAAGTGTATACCTTTAGGGAGCAAAAATAAAAGATCAAAGACTAAACCAATATGGTTTAATAAAACTGTAAAACAACACGTCAAGGACAAGAGAGCGGCATTTATAAAATATAAGACGGAGGGGACGGCATTGGCGTTCCTTAACTACAAAGAATGTAACAAAAAATGCAAACTAGAAATCCGGGCAGCTAAAACTGAGTGCGAAAAGCATATCGCCGCAGATAGTAAAAAGAACCCCAAAACATTTTACCAATATATTAACAGTAAAAAGGTGAGAAAGGAAGGTGATTTCAGCAAAGAATGTGGAATTGTTCAAGAAACTTTTGGACGATTTCTTAAGGGACCGTAATATACAGGGGTACAGGTACTCCTAGAATGAGATCCTAATAGGTTGGACTTGATGGACTAATGTCTTTATTCAACCTCAAATACTATGTAACTATGTAACAGTACCAGATCATCTTTCTTTGAGAAATTCATTAAAAGTGTCTGTACACATTAACCAGTGAGCATTTCTTGGTGAAATACTGCTCATATGTCCACAGGAGGTCTACAGGACCCCAGGTTTTTCTATATTACGATGCTGGGACCGATTATGTCATAGTAGCAGGCGGACCCTTCCCATTTAGTTTAAAATAGAACTCCAGTTACAGTTATTTGTTCCTAGTTTTGGAAAGAGTTAGAGCAACTGTCAGGTATTTATTGCTGTCTGTGTCGCTTCTGGGGTGCTCCACCCTCACTATTTGTCCTGGTGACCACTGCCGCAGGGGCAGACATTAGTGAGGACAAATTCAAAATGTTATGGTTGTCACTGGCACATGAGTAGAAGGGTAATCTTCCAGTGGAGACACCTGTTGCTGCTGAAAACATTCAAGGTGGGATTTATCTTCATTATGGAGGAGATTCCCACATTCTTCCTAACGTTAAAGGAAACCTACCCAACAGTGACACAAAGCAATACAAATCTGCCAGACTTTCTAACTATTCCCTGGTCTATACAAAACAAGATAAATACAATGCTGGAGTTCTTGCAATGACCTGTCTCAGTAACTACAGACTAGAAAAAGGGAAGACTCTCGAATGGTGTTTGCTAAAATGCTTGTGAATTACATAATTTAGCTGAAGAGGATAGTTGGTTTTTTTTTTCAATAAAGGACACTTCCGAGCTACGAATGATATGAGATGAGGGATAAGCAGCAAAGTGCATTGTTAACAATACAGCCTGAGCAATAGAATAGAAGTGACACAGGAGAAAATTGATCAATGTAAGCATTAATACAGGTTTATTATGTACCTTTTGAAACCATGGGGCAGTACTGTCACACAGAGGCATTCCATATTCACAGTCCGCCGGTACTGCTTCAACACAGATTGGAACTGTTCATTAAGGGGGCAGTTTGCAAAAACCAGGAGAGTATCCACCTGTGAATTGGAAAAAAAATACACTATAGAAAAGTGTCCTCCAAAGTGTGCAATGTGTACCATAGAAACAGATACTTCTAGGCCACAGTTTTAAATCTACAGTTTGATATGCTTATAGTTTGCCTTCCCTGCCCCGCCACAGCCTTCATCAACATGTTAATTACATTTTGAAATATCTATAGGTTTTCATTGCATATCTTATTTTAGACCCAGAGATGTCGTCACTTCATGCAATGTAGGCAGTTCATGGATGGTAGGAGGGGAGCAAGATGCTGTACATAGCTTCCTGAATACATCACAGCCCCCTACCTCAGTGCTCCTCTGAAGAGCCCTCAGCCCTGATGCAAGCAACGAGCTGGCTCTTAGGAGAAGTGATGCAAATATCAAAATGCCTTGATCAGTGAATATCAATCTGGAGGCGTGGGCGTTTCTAAGCAGGCTTCATTTTCAGTTTGTTCAGTTAAGATTTGGAAAAAAAAGAGAGATGCTGATTGGTTGCCACGCACAGCTGCTCCAGATTTTGTCTGCTCCAGTTTTGATAAATTCCCCTCACAGTGTTTTTAAAAGTAAGAAGATATTTTGTATAAGTATATTAACATTTCTTAACATCATGCTGGGGCCTTTAAATCTCCTTTAAAAAAAGTGCTCATTGTACACTTTATTGCCAAAAGTATTGGGACACCCCTCCAAATCATTGGATTCAGGTGTTCCGTGAGATTTCCTTGCTACTAAATATTCCACAGTCAACTGTTAGTGGCATTATAACAAAGTGGAAGCAACTGGGAACAACAGCAACTCAGCCACGAAGTGGTAGGCCACGTAAAATGACGGAGCGGGGTCAGCACATGCTGAAGCACAGAGTGCGCAGAAGTCTCCAACTGTCTGCAGAGTCAAAAGCTACAGACCTCCAAACGTCACGTGGCCTTTAGATTGGCACAACAGCAGTGTGTAGAGAGCTTCATGGAATATGAACAAGAAGTTAAAAATAGGTGAATAAAATGAGTTAAAGAATACTATAAAAGGAGGTTTAATTTAATACTGTAGGCTTTATAGCAGAAATTTGCATGATCAGTCATAACTAGGAATGTTCAGATACCAGTGCAGATACTTGGCATTTTCATGAGAACTACCAGGGTTGCAGCGTTTGCAGCTGGGACCTGGCCCCGATGCTCCACCACTGTCCTGAAATCATTAGTCGATATTGTTTTAGGAAAACTGTCACATGACAATAAATTCTCTCTAATCTAGTAGCTGGAAAAGTATCTGTACTTTACCTGTACGTAACCTTGGTATCTGTGCTAGTCACAGCCATCACCTGGCTTGCTTCTGCTTACCTTTTTTCGTTTCATAAGGAGCTCCAAAAGGTACTCTGCTCCTGGATGTCTCTCTTCAAAGGGTAAGGCTGACGAGCCTGACAATTCCTAAGAAAAATGAAAGAACTCTGTAAAAAAAACCCTCCATGACAGCTTAGAGTAGGGGTAGGCAACCTTCGCCCTCAACAACTGTTGTGGAACTACTAGTCCCATGAGACACTGCAAGACTCTGACAGCCATTTGCATGGTTCCCAGAGACATGATGGGATTTGTAGTTTCACCTGCTGGAGTGCCAAGTTTGCCTACCCAAGGCTTAAAGGAAACCTGTACTGGGAGAAATATACTAAAGTCTGTCTTCCTTACTGATATTTGTGTTTTGATCTCTTCCACACGCTGAAGAAGAGGACTTGAGGAGTGTTCCACCAAGGAATATTCATGGTCGTTGTACAGGACAAGTTCAGCGCTTTCTGCTGTTTCTTTTACCATTAGACTCAACAGCAAACCCACATCTAGGAGCTGCAGAGTAAAAAGAGTGTGAGGTAAACACAGCAGCTATAAAAATAACACAAGATCAAATGAAAGCTTACATGTTTATACTTCTTTTATAAGGCTGAGAACAATGTGAGGTGTAGTCATCTTTAAAGAACAACCAAATTACAAATCAACCCTTGTAGAGGAGCTACCCCTGCACTGCAAGGGTTAAGTGCTTGTTTTGGTCTGGGGTATATAATAACAAAGTTATACTCACCCGATCCTGGATCCCTCCTGGCTGCTAGATCAGGACCTGCAGCCTTCCTCACCCTGTGCTTCGTCGGTAGAATGTCCCTCAGCTTCCTCAAAACTAACACACTGTATTGGACGTGATGACTCACAGGGCCTTAGCGCACTGAGGAGGGGGAAGAGAGGATGCAGGGACCGGTCTAGGAACCAGGCGAGATCGAGGATCAGGTGCATATATCTGTGTTGTTTTTCCCTAGACCAAAATGAGCACTTAACCCTTGCAGTTTGCCCAAGCAAGCAAAACTCATTGGGGGGAATTTATCAAAGCAATTGCGATAGTTTTAGCCTCTTTGATCCTTTTTTGTTTATGTGCATATCTGTCTTTTAACACGTGCCCCTGTTTTGACCAGAGCTTGCACTACTTTTCCAACTGCACATGTTTTGCACCTGTTTACATCTGCACTTGTTCTGCGGCTGTCTAAAACTGGAGCATCACCTAACAAAACCATCACAACTTAAGAAGTCCCCGTGACCACTTCTTCATGAAGCGACAGTTAAGCTTTTTTGCCTGGAGTCTATTAAACCTCATTTATGAACAACATTACACTAGCTTCCTAAATCTGGCGCAAAGTGCATCAAATATATTCCGTGCAAGTTCAAATACTCGCAATTGCCATGATAAATTCCCACCAGTGTTTATTCTTTTGAATGATTTATAATAAAATATGAAATCTGATTGGTTCCAACAAGTTGTGGCACTTTGCCCACTGTCATTTGTTGATATGCTACCTTTTTTTCTTTTAAAAAAGGTAACGTTTATGCACATATATTATGGGGTCTATTCACAAAAGGGTGAAGAGTTTGGAGACGGCAGGAGAAGTGACCAATCTAGGACAACATAGCTGATTTGGAAACATTCTCCAATTCAGCTCACTTTCCAGTTCAGCTACCTTGTCCTAGATTGTTCACCTCTCCTGCCTTCTCCAAACTCTTCACCCTTTTGTGAATAGACCCCATAGTGTTTTTTACCGTGTTTACCTTAAAGTGTATTTAAACCCAAAAACACTCAAATGTAATATATTGTAGCGTACAAGTCCTTTGATGTGGTGACTGCATTTGTTTTCTTTTTCACCAGGTAATCCTGTAACATAACACACTTCCTGTTCTAGGGTGACACAGTTCTATCACTGTACTGTTTAAATACTTAAACATTGAACCAGTAGGGATAGGCACCACACCCCTAATTTATATTATATAAGAACAAAGAAGAAACATGGGGCTTTTAAAGTGTCCAAACCATACAACATGTCCATAAGACACACGTAATCTTGTATTAAAAACTAAATTTTATTTCATCAAAATCATGTTGTTTTAATGAAATAAAATGTATTGTTTAATACAAGATTACGTGTGTCTTATGGACATGTTGTATGGTTTGGACACTTTAAAAGCCCCATGTTTCTTCTTTGTTACTATCACTGTACTGTACTATAGAAGCAGAGCTGTCCACTGCATTCCTGATTTGAACTTCAAACACCTCCCCCTCTCTTTATCTCCATTACATTGAGGGCGGATAATTTATAGTTTAAAAAAGATAGCTTGCTAGGAAGGTAACATTATTTGTTATTTACCATTTGTTATTGTTGTTTAAAGCGAGTTTCCACTTTTGCAGTCAAAATTGAGAAAACCCCTATAAATGTTTGTTTGTTATGTGTTCCCATTCACACAGGATATCTAAAAATATATAATTTTTAAAATATTACTTACCTTTTAGTTGTCTCTATTTAGCAGGCCTTTGCACGCTCCTGTCTCCCTTTCAGTAACAGGAAACACTGTCTGTCCTAATAGAAAGACTTAAGACAGACTGACCATCTCCTCATAAACATGCAATGTCCTCTGAGCTTTAACCCTTTGTTAGGACAGACAGTCCTGCTCATGTAGTTTACAACTGATAATAAAATCAGCCAGCACAGTTCAGACAGGGTTCATTATTTGAAAACAACCCTCCCCAACCCTCAAGACAGTGAGAACTGAGCAGGATTTTTCAGTCCTGGAATTAGCAAAAAGAACATCTAAACAAAAAAGGTAAACTGCATTTTTTTAAGTTATGCTATGTGATTGGGAACATGTAACAAATGTAAAGTAGATGTTATCCCAATTTGGCTGCAAAAGAGGAAAACGCTTTACAATCAACGCACGGGAAGGTACAAGGAGACTACATTTCTGGCCAGATCAATGGGTAATTCTGTACGTTTTAAAAATATTCTAAGCCTGAGCAATGAAAACAAATGCAGCCACCACATATAAGGACTGGTGAGCTGCTATATATTAAATTGTTTTATGCAATTAGATATTAGTGAAGAAAAGTAAACTTGTTGTGAATTTCACATTTTAAATGCCTGCTCTTCCATATTTTTGTATTGTATTCCATCTAGAGGTTTATAGACTAGAACAGTGATGGCTAACAAACTGCAACACAAAATCAATTTATCTCAAAGTGCCAACACTGAAAATAAGTTCTGGATTGTGTTTTAGTTTGGGCACTGGGGTTTAAAAAACATTCTGCATTACTGCCTTAGGAAAATAGGGGAACACACATATTCAAACATTTATACACTCACAGATACAAACACATATAATCATACATTCATAAACACACATATCACACACACTCATAAAAACACACCCACACTCATAAAAACACATCACATACCACACCCACACATAAAAACACACCCACACGTCACGCACACTCATAAAAATACACCACACTCATAAAATACACCCACACATCTCACACATATATAAAAACACACACATCGCACCCACTCAATAAAACACACACACAAAACATAAATCACCCACTCAATAAAACACACATCACATATCACACACCTATTAAAAAACACACACACACACACACATTAAAAAACACACACATGTCACATACTCATAAAACAGAAACTTTTTAAAAAATACAGACACATATCACACACACTCATTAAAACACTAATTAAAAGTTAATAGTTAATATTAATTTAAAAATCCCCCCCTCCCCCTCCTGCTTACCTGTTTTGCATGGAGGGGACTGCATCCCTGGGGTCCAGTGGGGCACTCAGGGATTATCCTGGTGGTCCAGTGGAGTATCAGTGTGATCTGCATCTCTGGCTAATGCAGACCATACTAATCTATCCTTCTGTGAGCAGCGGCACCACGAGGGAGCGATTAGTATGGTCTGCATCACCAAGAGATGCAGATCATACTGATCCTCCACTGGACCACCACAGGATGATTTTCATTTAATATATTGCTGGTTTTAGGTGTGTGGAGTTTTAGACATGTTTTTTGTACATTTTACATGCTTTACCAATCATCGCAATGGAAGGTGTGTTTTGCTGGAAACCGCATTAGAGAAACAGACAACTGTTTTTTTCTTTGTTGTGTGCGTGAAATGGCTATAACAGCTCTGAAAGTCCCAACAGAAGTTTGGTCTAATTGGCTTAACAAATTCACCAGTGTGAGCGTTCGGGCAAGTCTGTAATGCTCACTGTTTATGGAAGATATAGTATTGTATTGTTTATGTACTTATTGGGAAGTTGCTGGACATAACTCATAAGGTGAATATGTAAGTTAGCTAAGAAAATGATATCCCATGGGTTTCAATATATGGAAACAATTGGAAGACCTTGTATGTTGGCTAAGCATTGTATTGTCATAAGCGTTATTTTATAACAAGATCTACACACAGGTCATTTTAATACGTGATGCAACTTACAGATGGTGGCCCACTTCCAGCTGTGGAGGTCGCTAGTTCTTTTGCTCCATGACACGGTGTATACATGACTCCATCTACATACATCAGGATGACTGTACGCCCAGGAATGGGTGGGATGTTGTAACGGGCTGATATCCGAATAGCTTCCTCCAGTGATTTCTTATAGCTTTGAAGGACATCCTCATCAAACTTTATTGTTCTACATCATAAAATCAGCAAAAAAAACATAGTTAATACCATGAACTCAATTCACTTTCTCAGGTAATTACATTATTTTCCTCACCTGGCTTTCTTGACTGCCTCTTTTTCTCTTTTAAGTAGTTGATGAACAACAGGAACAGCCAAACTTGCTCTGAGTTGACGCCGTGTGAAACGCATGCGTGCTAGCTGTGGAATATTCTTCCCTTTCCGGCGAAAGATACTCCGGAGGAGGGCAGCATTGTTAGGGAATGATTCTCCTATGAAGGATTGTTGAATGGAGATGTTTACCAAGATCTAATAAACCCTAACTCCAGACAAAACATTTAATTTCATTGTGTATAGGCCAGAGAGGTTAGAGGTTTTTATTGCTGTCTGTATTCTTGTTTTCAATAAAACAGGGGGGAGAGAGAGAGAGAGGGAGAGAGATACAGAGAGAG
This sequence comes from Nanorana parkeri, assembly GCF_000935625.1. Lineage (NCBI taxonomy): Eukaryota > Metazoa > Chordata > Amphibia > Anura > Dicroglossidae > Nanorana > Nanorana parkeri. Next base: position 179,890 of record NW_017307712.1, read on the forward strand.
GGAGAGAGATACAGAGAGAGGGAGAGAGATACAGAGAGAGGGAGAGAGATACAGAGAGAGGGAGAGAGATACAGAGAAAGGGAGAGAGATACAGAGAGAGGGAGAGAGATACAGAGAGAGGGAGAGAGATACAGAGAGAGGGAGAGAGATACAGAGAGAGGGAGAGAGATACAGAGAAAGAAAGAGAAATACAGAGAGAGAGAGACACACAGCTACAGAGAGACAGAGAGAGATACAGAGACAGAGAGTGATACAGAGACAGAGAGAGATACAGAGACAGAGAGAATCTCCCCAGTGGGTTCAAAGAGTGAAGAAAAACCTCTTCCCCTCTCTAGCCACAACACACATTCTTTCTTAATTATTTGTGTATTTTGCATTCGTTAATATTGTTTGTTAAAATAAGCTCACTTATCAGTAATTCTTTTTGAAAGTACAATACGCAACACTACATGAGTTCATTTTTGCATATGGTGAGATTTTTTAGGGACAGGGCATAAGAACGTTAACCCTTCAAATATATTTACTAAATACTTCAATCCTTGCAGTTATATACCAAATAGAAACATATAAAGATCCCACCTGCTTTTTGAAGCTGATGCTCTAAATCTTGAATGACTTTGTATGCAGAAAGGAAACGGAATGGGAAAAGGCGGCTTTGGACCACAGCACGCTGAACAAAGCACACAGGGTAAACCACATGTAATTACATGGTAGTACGATACACCACCAAAAATACAATCTCATGGCAGTTTTCACAGAGAAACACCTTGCACAAATACAAATGTAGCCTACCCCTTTGTGTTTCTAATAATCTTGGCCTAGATCTTTGAAGTTTAGACTACAGAATTTTAAAAGTATTACCATAAATGGCCGGGTGTGTTAGAAATGAATCGTAAAGAAAATGGTTGTTTTTTAGTTCAATTTATATTTACAGTATGTAAGCTGTAATGTTTAGTCTTACTACATCCTAATTACACTTGCTACTTGGAATCATTGGAAAGTTTTAGAGATGTTTCAGAGGCTTGTATATTTTTGCCCTTTAAAATGAGAAAGTTGAAGATTACATGGCATACACACCTAGAAATGAGTGCATTCAAAGAAAAGACTGAGGCAGAATAGAATACCTGATTGGTTAGCCGTGCATTCGCCGCTATGTGATGCTTCTGACTAATACCTGCTCTTATCATATTCCTCAGGTTCCTCAATAAAGCCATGAATGGTACTTTACGATTGTCTGTATTTAAAAAAAAAAAGGAAGAACATTGTGACGGAACATACAACCATGGTTAGCTGTGACTAAACCAACTTCTATTTTTTACAACTATTTTGTTTTCAGTCCTGACCATAATATACAAAAAAAAAAAAAGAAACCACTATATATTCTCTCTAAATCCTGCACTTTTGTATCTTTTCAGTGTACAGGTACTGATTATAAAGTGCCATGCGGGTGTGAAACCAGTTAGGATTTCTACATGCTACTGAATGACAGACTTTTTTTTTTTACCGAAAACCCAAAAAAAAAAAGGGGAGTTTATCAAAACCGGAGCAGGCAGAATCTGGAGCAGTTGCCCATGGCAACTAATCAGCTTTGTTTCATTTTCAAAGCTTAACTGAACAAACTGAAGAGAGAAGCTGATTGTTTATTATGGGCAACTGCTCCAAATTCTGTCTGCTCCAGTTTTGATAAATTCCCACATTGAATTTTTTTACAATTCTACATCCCTGCAGGAAATCTGCTTTACCTTGTTCTACTATTTAAAGTGACACTAAAGTCAGGAGTTAAATCTTAAAAATGCATTCAAAGTAACTTAACTATTAAATGTATCTTATTTGTGTATCACTCAGCTGTAGATCCTCAAATTATTATTGGTATTCATATAGCACCGCCAATTTACACAACGCTTTACATAGTGCACATTAACATCAGTCCCTGCCCTCAAGGAGCTTACAGTCCAAGGTCCCTATCTCACATACTGTACACACAGGGCCAATTTAGACAGGAGCCAATTAACCTTCCAGCATGTGTTTAGAATGTGGGAGGAAACCCACGCAAGAACATGCAAACTCCTTGCAGATAGTGACCTGGCGCCATTACTAACCAGGGACCCTGAGTGCTGCAAGGCAGAAGCGCTAACCACTACGCAAATCATCTCTGAATTGGTGCGGACACTGTTCTTCCTTCTGGAGGGGGGCTACTTTTGCTCCCCATGGTCCCTGTGTGTGTTGTAAAGTAGCCAAGACATACATTGTTAGAACTTTTGTTCGAAAAGTTTGTTTGAGATATTTTGTCGGAGCATTGGATTTGCCATCATTCAGTCAAATAATTTCATTTGAAAGTTCTTAAAATTACATCCAAAGCTTCCTACTTGAATGGAATCTCAGACGTATTAAATATGTTTCTTTTGTGCCTAGCACATATGCATTACAATATAAACATTTTTCCTGAACAAAAATCACATTCATGGGTTAGAATTTTGTTCATTCAGATAAGAAAGTAAAAAAATTCTCCATCCTGATCCTTCAATATTCTTTGTCGCTGTGGTTGAAAATCGAACGAACGTTCAGAAAATTAACATTTTCAGACTAAACTTCTACATCTGTCTCTGCTCTTGCCTGCAGTACCCATGTATGTTACTTACCTAGCAGACTCTCCCATACAGGGCCAGTGTTTCCTTTCTGGCTCAGTTCTCTTTCCCAGGTCTCTGGCTGTTTTAGCTTCATTCTTTGTCCTGACAGATGTGATTGCCAGGGACCCTCAAGACCGCTACGTGAGAAGGACGTCAAGTCTTTAGGATACCTGTCCATACAACAAAAAAGGATATGGTGAATCAATTGTGTGGGACACAAATGTATTATTATAAACAAAAGAAAAACTGCTGACCTGCAACCAAGCAGACTCATGACATGATAAGCTGGTTTAGAAATATGTAATCTCTGAATCAAACTCTTCAAAGAAAATTTGTCTTTCTTCTTCTTTTTCTTCTCAGTGGAAGCAGAGTCAGCCTCATCAAGCTGCAAAGAGACACAACTTAGTCACAGAATACACCTTATTGTTCGAGGAAGTATAATGCATTAACACAGTTGGTACATGATAACATGCTGTGAAAAAGCCCACCTGTTTCTGAAGAAGCTTTAGGGAAGACTCCAACGCCCTTAAATTTCTACCAAACTTCAACGTTTTAAAAACCTAAAAAAATACACAATAAAAAATGTTTTATTTCTTAAATGAAGCTAACAAAGGAGAAAGTAGGCAAACGCATATAATAATATTGATGTGCTATTTCGGGGAATTTTTAAATACCTCAACAATTTGAAGGGTAAATAATGAAATGTGCCAAGCTAAAAAAAAGCAATCAAAACTGTGAGAAGGCAGTAGGACATATCATGTCAATAAAAAAATGTGAAAACAAAATAAATACAATCACAAAACATGCAATATATATAAAATTCTTGTGAAAAAAAGTCCCATAAAAGGTAGAAATCAAAAAGTGCAGTCAACATGAAGTAGTAGACTTCTAAATCCAGTGAAAATAGTGAACTGTAGAGTGATCTTCTATCAGAGGTAACTTGCAAACCGCACACCAGAAAGATGCTTCAATCCACAATAGGCGAGTAGCAAGAAAACAGGTGGGTGCTCACCTGAAGTAATGACCCGTAAAGGTCATTAAACACTGTTCCCTTCTTAGTGGGGAGGGACACCCTTTAAACGCTAACTTGGGATATGCTCATAGCAGATGCACATTAGTAGAATCCATCCAGAAAGAGACAAACAGAAAACACATAGCGCGTATCGTCCAATTAATATAAAGCTTTAATCCATAAAAAACTTAATCCCATAGATCTCAGTGAGTGAAGCAAACAAAATAATCTCAGTCCAGAGTCCAACACGAACGAGAAAGCCCCCCCCATCCTTCCGGCCAGACCAAGAGGATGATGTCAGTAGCGCCGCCCACCCTAGGCGCATTACGTCTCACGTGACTTCATCCCTGAAGTCAAGTGAGACATAACTGCCACACCCCTGATGAAGTCACGTGAGACGTAACGTGTGTAGGGTGGGCGGAGCTACTGACGCCATCCTCTTGGTCTGGCCGGAAGGGCTTTCTCGTTTGTGTATGCTCGTGCTGGACTCTGGACTGAGATTATTTTCTTTGCTTCACTCACTGAGATCTATGGGATTACGTTTTTTATGGATTAAAACTTTATATTAATTGGACGATACGCGCTATGTGTTTTCTGTTTGTCTCTTTCTGGATGGATTCTACTAAATGTGCATCTGCTATGAGCGTATCCAGAGTTAGCGTTTAAAGGGTGTCCCTCCCCGCTAAGGAAACAGCGTTTAATTACCTTTACGGGTCATTACTTCAGGTGAGCACACACCTGTTTTCTTGCTACTCACCTATTCTTGATTGAAGCATCTTTCTGGTGTGCGGTTTGCAAGTTACCTCTGATAGAAGATCACTCTTCAGTTCACTATTTTCACTGGATTTAGAGGTCTATTACTTCATGTTGACTGCACTTTGATTTCTACATTTATGGAACATTTTCACGAGAATTTGTATATTTATAGCATGTTTTGTGATTGTATTTATTTTCTTTCCACATTTTTTTATTGACACGATATGTCATACTGCCTTCTCACTGTTTTGATTTATTTTTTTAGCTCGGCACATTTCACTATTTATATTTGTTTGATTATTGTTCATTAGTGCTTAGTAGCTTTCACTGTACTTTACTGGCGCAGATCGTATTGATTATTAATTTGAAGAGTAAATCTAGTTTTTGTGAACACAAAGTTTGAGGCATTACTGTAGTAGTTGCTTCACTGTCATTTTTACAATACTTTCACATCTTTAGGTACTTATTTGTGTTCCCTATAAACTATATTTTAGCCATTGCATTAAATGTACAGATTTGTAGATTAGTCACTAGAGGCAGGTTAGATTAGCTACTACAATGGCTGAGATAACATCAGCCTCAAAGGGAATACATAACCTTTAAACATAACCTAACCATTATCACTAGTTCAAACACACTAATATCCATTGTGAACCATTGTGATTATTTTGTTTTACCCAAAAAATACAACACACCAAGAAATGGCATTTTGAATAACACCCCAGCACACGGAGGAAATGCAGGCCCAATGCATATGCACATGTGGTAATGTACTACTGTGCATTGTGGTGGGCCGTGTTGGAAAAAATGCATGTATGAAAAAACACATGTACGTTTTGTTTGTTACGCTGTGTATGGAGCCTATTTTAAAATGAATGGACTAAAACAACACATGTTCATGTGTGACAATAATGTGCATTAATGCAATGCATAAGAATGGCAAAGCGTGAACGGTCCCCTTTACTAAAAGTAAATGAGGTGTATTTACAGGAGAGCATTATTCCTGAAGTATTGAAAGATCTCTTGAAACTTTAAGAAACATATCAAATTTTTTTTTTTAAGTGTATGTAAACCCTAACAAAGAATTTTGCTCCCTTTTGGTCTGTTTAAAATATACCATTGAAAGAGATTTGTTATTTCTGTATTAAAGGAGAACTATGAGGTGAGTGCTTTTCACTCACCTCATAGATCAAGCCGACCTGTGACAATGAGACTGTCACAGGTCGGCTCAGTAGATCAGGAAGTGAGCGAACACATACCGGCGTTCGCTCACCTCTCGATCCTGTCACGGCTCTCTGCTGTGACAGGGGAGGGGCTGGATTCCCCTCTCCCCGCTCCGATCCTCCAGCGCTGACTGGCGGAACGGACGGGGGAGGGGCGGGTAAAGCTGGCTCTTCCTCTAGATAGGCAGAGCCAGCTGTCACTCACACAGCTGGGCGGATCCAGACATAATTGTCGGGATCCGCTTCAGCTGCGGCGTCTCAGTATACCGCGAGCTGTAGCTCGCAGTATACTGAGCTTAGGGTGACGGGAGGACCATAGTTTGTGTCCTCCCGTTACCCTAAGGAGAACTATGGGGAAAAGCCTTAACCCCATAGTTCTCCTTTAAGTGCAAAAAAAATACCTGTTACTCATGTCGGAAATTCAGAGCTGTCCTGTGTCCAGTGCTCACTTCTTGTATTATCTCAGAGAGTAATTAGCCCTTCCAGTCCTTATCTTGGGACTACAGAATAATTAGGATAAATACAGACTGACAGGCTGAATTAAAAAATCTGACAGATTAATCCATCCAGACTAACAGCGTGGATGGACAAATCTCCTGTTGTGTCCACTGTGTTCTGACAGCAGCACCTGGCACTGTCAGAATACCCAAACAGCACTTGCAGCTGATTGGCCATGAGCACACGACAATTTTCCAGCATTTCCCTTCCACAAAAGTCTAAATAATGATCGACTTTTGTTGAGGAGACAGGACTGTCCACGAAACAACTTTTGTCTGATTCCTGCTGAATTGGCTGAAATTAGATTTGTGTGTACCTAGCTTTAGGCTTAATATTGTGGTAAAAGGAGAGGTGGGTCTGAATAGTTTGGCAAGAGAAAACTCAGCCCACAAAACTGCTGTGTGTTGTCATCCCATAACAACATTTAAGAAAGGGTATTTCTGGCAGCTCAACTGGTATTTTTAAGTACTTTCTGTGTCTTTAAATTGATAAAGCATGGGAAAATGTGCATGCTCTGTGGATATGTACTATATATATATATATACTATATATACTAATATATACTATATATACTAATGTATCTAGTAGGAGCCTGATAACTGTTTAGAGGCCACAGAGTTTTAGCCGATTGCTGGTATAACAAATAACAGAACTTCATAGTAAATGGCCATACAACTTGAAACATCCAGTAAATGTGTTATCAGTGAAGCAGTAAAACATGTTGGAAAGAAGCCTTCTTACTTTGTCTTTTTTCTCAATCTTTTTCTTGCAATCACGCTTTCCTCTTTGTACACGAGTATTGTATTTTGCCAGCTGGTATTCGCTGAATTCTTGGAACTTGAGTGTAAGAGCTCGGCGGAGGCAAGAAGGCAGGGAAGCCAGGTTATCTCCCTTTCCTGACAGACTCTAATTCAAAAATGACACAGAAATCATTTTAAACCCACCTACCGGAAATGTTAATTCCAGCCAGTTAGTAGACGGTTAGTGGTAACAAACAAAACAAAAAATAAGAATGAAAGCGGAGCCAATCAGCACATAAAAATTGGTTTGGCAAGCCTCCCATTTAAAGGTGTAAACTCTCTCCAAGCAGTTGTGATTTTGGTATTAGAAAGGACAATATAGACACCTATAAATAATTGTAAAGAACTAAGAGGACATACCTGATACAAGCGTGGTACCTCCATCCAGTCACTGGGAAGCTGGACAGAAGAGCACAAATACCTGCGCAGATGTGGGCGGCATGCCGGCAGTGATGCAGACACGGCCAGCAGGAAGTTTGCAGTACTACGAATATTGAGTTCCTGGCGAGTGTACAAAGCAACCTGCAATGGGAAAAAAAAGTCCCAGTGGCAAAGGTATAAAGAATGCAGTATGCACAGTGTATAGCAGTTACCAGATTTTTTTAAAACAAATAATTGGCCTAATTTATGGATATTCTCAGTAAATAACTACACTCCTTCGAAAACCTCCTCACCTGCTATGCACTCTTCCGGGACTTCTCCAGAGCCTTTTCCATCCTCTGGAACTCCCTACTCCAATCTGTCTGGCTTTAGGTGATCCCTGAAAACGTATCTCTTTAGGGAAGCCTATCCTACCTCTACCCAACAGCTTACATTTTATTTTCTCCATCAACTCATCTTCACACAGTTACCTTTAAAATTACTTGCCTTTCCCTTTTAGATTGTAAGCTCTCACAAGCATGGCCCTTCTAACCCTCTTATCTTGATTTATATTGTAACTGTACTGTAAAGCGCTGAGCAAACTGTTGGCGCTACGTGAATCCAGTATAATAATAATAATAATAATAATAATATCAATAATATTTACACATGCAGCTGATACTCTTACTTTTAGAACAAACTCTGCATCCAGTCCTGCTATATCTTCACACAAGGTCTGAATATCAGACCTGGTCAGATCTGAAGGGTCTGAGAAGTTTGGTGAATTAACCAACGAACAGCAAACTGCAGATAATAAAGCCATCTAGAAGATAAGGGAAAGAAACATATTTACAAAATATACATATAAAAGGTCAGCACAACATTATTTTTAAAGGGAAACTATAATTTATAGTTGTATAATTTATATTTCTTTTAAATGGCAAACTCCATAAATATGATTGTTTAACGAACCACTGACCTTCTTCTGTTTGAGAAGAGTCTCTGATTTTTGGTTACTGAGAGCTTCAGATGCCTCCTCCGTGATTTGTAGTTGCTCATGTGCAGATGGTTCACTATCAGCAGATGCCGCAGGTTGTGAGGAGAGGTTTTCCATAGCAAACTGTTGAATAAAAGCAAATAAACAATCTATAGACATGGTAATGCTTTAAAGTGACATTAAACCCTCAGATTTTGTAACATAAAACAATACTGTAATGTGTGCCTTACTGTAATCCATGGTTGTTTCCCTTCTCTTTGCTGCTCTTACTTTTAAATCTGTATCTCTTCTCATGCTGGGAAGAACTTCTGTTTTGCAGCTGACTGCCTTGTCTCTGAAATGGATACATGGTGTCTGTGTGAAGGTTCACAACCTGAGCCAGCACTACAGGAAGAGGCACTCAGCTGCAAAGGGAAGTTCTGCCCAGCATGAGAAGAGATACAGATTTAAAAGGAAGAGCAGCAAAGAGAAGGGAAACAACCATGGATTACAGTAAGGCACACATTACACTATTGCTTTATGTTCAAAAATCTGAGGGTTTAATGTCACTTTAATAGGAAAATATACCACATACACACTATGCCTGCACATTGTACCTCAGCATCTGACGTCAGTGACTCTCCATCAGATGAATTTTCCAACGTATCATCTTCTGGCAATTCACCTTCCTCTGACTCAGAATCTTCAGATGTTGCTTGCCCAAGCCCTATTGTAGGCTGTAAATTTGAAGTTAAGCTCGGGGAAAGAGCTGAGTGGGTTAGTGTGTTTTTGTTGCTTTTGATATCACACTTTATACCGATGGAGGGTAAAAGAAGTGATTCTGGAGAAAGGCTGAGGGGTTCAGTCTTAGAAGTAAAAGAACTATTAATGGCTACACCAGAGGGAACAGAAGACAGGGAGGTCATTGTGTGTTTAAACGAATTTGAAAGATTAGGAGTTTCAACCTGACTATTCACACACAAGCCATGATCTCCTGCTGAATAAGCAACCACTGAGGAGTGAGAAGTTGTAGTTTTCGGGGACAATAAACGCTTAAACATTTGATTTTCAGTAGACAAAGATGTACCGCTTACAGTTCCAACAGAAGGCAGAGAAGAGCAAGAAGTGGAGGTGAGTGCAGAAAAGGCTGCATCTAAATCTGAAGCTTTGTTAGTGGTCAGAAAATTTGTAGACATCAGAGATGAGCCGAATAGGCCCGAAGGTGAAATGGAAGATGACAGTTTATTAGTCAAATGTGACTGAGAAGTCAGGGAAACAAGAGGGTTGCTGGTTAGTAAAAGTTTTGAAGACAACATTGACTGAGAGGACAGATTTGAATCAGTGGTCAGAATTGAGTTAGTAGTCATAGTGCATTTGTTTTCCATGGAAAGCTTTAGAAACTTATTTTCAGGGCCACAAGATTTTGTGCGAGGCTGGCTAGAAGCGCCTAAGTAATCAGCACCAGGCAAAGTCAAGGCCAGTCTGCAGCGGGGCTGCTTTGCTCCACGTAATCCGGGTTTCTCCAATTGCAGTTCAAAGCCAGGAGACGGCATGATGGTAGGCCTGTACCTGCAAAAATAATTAGTAATTATTAAAGTATAAGTCTCATATAGAATATTTGCAGTAATGACGAGGTCAACTACCCTTGCATTATTTTTTTAACTGTTTCACATTGGCCTCACCAATTCTTAATGAAAGAAATTCTGACCATCCTTAAGGAAGCCAGACTGTGGACCAATGCAACCTGTCAGCATGTGGCAGTATGTTGGCTGGCTCTATTAATTTATGTTGCACTTACAGAGGAGGCAAGGATGATACAGAGATCTCTCACATTAACTGCATGTACTGTATGAAAAGGGACTCTGAAGTTTTCTTTATGAAAGCACCATATATCATATGCCCATGTCCATGAGGCTGCTGTTGGGCCTCTGGAATTTATGCATTTGAACCTTCTCTGCTCACCTGTGGTTACTCTATGTAATTTATATACAGATATGAATGATAATTAATGCACAAAACCACCTCCATGGAGTGATGAGTTTGATGTGGAGGAACTTGAGTGGCCAGCAAAGAGCCCTGACCTCAACCCTATTAAAAACCTTTGGGATGAATTGGAATGTCAGGTGTGAGCTAGGTCTTCTCATCCAACATCAGTACCAGACCTCACAAATGCTGCTTTGGCTGAAAGGTAACCAGGTCCCACAAACACCCTCCAAAATTTTGTGTAAAGTCTCCCAATGAGCTTCCTGGGTGCTTTGGGGGGAGGGGGGGGGGCACTCCCTATTGCCAATGCTTTTCAAATGAGATATACAAAAAAAGCTTATACAGGTATGATGGTTAAGTGTCTTTAAACTTTTGACCATATAGCGTATGTACAATAGGTTAGGTGTATTGTTTTACTAAAGTAACAGTCAATTATATAATGGAATTCTCTGTATAGCTGCTCAAGCACCCACTAGGCAATACCTAGCTCAAAAAACAAGTACAAATTTACATTACAGTTTACATTTTTTCAGACTTAGTTGTCTGCCTATCAATGGATGTCTGCAGGCAAATCCAAAAGCAAAAGTGAAGGCGGAGGAATGCAAAGACAATTTAGAAGGCCGCAGAAAGCTCATCTATTACACTAATGTTATACCGCATATATTTATATGTGTTCCCACAAAGACTGGAAGAAAACTCCTGAAAGAGTTTACTGCAGCTTTTAATCTCTTTAAGCACACTCTTTTTACTCTTATATTTTAATGTGCCTCTAGTTATGTCCAGTCTTCACCTTGTGCTCATCTTTTTTACTTTCTAGTTGCTTTATCACCAGTTATTGAACAAATCTTGATTACACTCAGGATTAACATTGGTTAAAGCTTTTTTTTTTCACACCTACTCTATATATTTACACACCTTTGAATTGTGCTACTGCTAAAAGTGACCAACACCCCCCACCCCAATAACCTTACCTATAAGCATGCCTTCTTACCCCTTGTTTTCCCACTCCACCCCCTTTGACCTGTTGTTAACATGTTTCATTACTCAACTTTACAACTGTCATTTCAACACTTCTAGAAGGAGGTATTTGCTAGAAATGGATCAAAGCTTAAAGCAGAAATTACTACTTTATTACTAGTATTAGCAGAAACTAATACTTTATATTTGCTGCTATCTTGGAAGTTAGAAGGTACAGAAAAAAAAAAAGAAAGGCCAGTTTTACAGCGCAGCCGCAACGCAAGATAAAGCAATTTGCCTCGTTCCTGGTGGGTTTAGTTAACATCACTGCGTCGTGTTGGTGTGCACTTTTTGAAAGTATGGCATGCAGTACTTTGTTCCGGTGCAGCGCAGTATGACATGGTACAACCGCATCGCACCGTGCTGTGCCCATAGAGCTTAATGGGTTAATAAACCCTCAGCGTTTTTGCATAGATCTACTGCTAGCAAGCAGTAGATCTATGCAAAAACTTTACAAAAAAAAACAAAACCTTTCAAACAAGTTTAAACTTAGCTGTGTCTTCGCCGTGCACTCCTGTCTAAACATCTGAATGCCGCAAAGGATCCTGTGGCAGGCTCTTGCGCAGTTCAGATGTTCGGCCAGGAGACGAGGAGAGACACAAGGTAAGTATATGGAGCAGCGTGCACCCGCACAGACTCCGTGGAACATCAGAGAAGAGGAGGACAGAGGAGTCAGCGCTGGATTGGAGACTCGCACCAGCGCTGGAGGGAAAGCTGAAAAGGACAGTAAGGAAGAAGTTGATCGGATTAAGAGGCATGATTTAAGGTAAGTCCTTACACTAACGTTGGGGGGAGGGGAAAAAAATTAGCCTTTAACCTCCCTGGCGCTATGATTATCTCAGTATTTTTTCTTTTTTTACTTTTGAATTTCCTGCTGGTTCCGCCTCCCTGCAATGCCAGCGCTCGCAGGGAAGGAACCCGGAAGACGCCCCAGTGTGGCTCGGGGTTACCGTTTTTGGTACGGAACATTTACCCCTGAGCCACACTTTGGATTACCGCCAGGAAGGTTAATGTCACTTTAATGAAATGTCACTTGTGACATTTCAATAAAGTTCTAACCAAAAAAAAAAAGGTAACAGTGTGATGTGTCCGGGCGGGCACCATTAGCCAGCAGGGTATAGCGCAGCTGATGGTGTGAATGGGCCCTTAAAGTGGTCTCCTTGACTTGAAGTCTTGGTGAGCACCATGTTTGTGACATGGAATCAGGAACATTTCCTTGCAGGGCAATGACAGAAAAAAAAAATCAATTGTCATATGTGTAAAACGAGCAACAAAACGGAATGTGTTTTTATCTTCACAACTGCTAATCTACACTGACTAAAAATAGCTGACAGTATCGAAAGCAACACGTGTGAAGGTTTCTAGATATGGACACTCTGCACTGCAATGGCGACACTTCAAGACCCGAGTGACAACTGGGAGTGACGACAAGGGAGCGGCACTAGCACAGTCCCGCCACTAGATGGCGGCAGGTGATACATTCACTGCCAGCAATGACAGCAAGTTAGTATTGGATAAAATGCCGGATTCTCGGGCTGCTTCCCGGGCTGCTTCCCGATCCACAGGAAGCTGGACTGGATGGAAGCAGCGCTGACTGTGTAACGCTGTGAACTGATTCCTACTACAGATTACCTAGTTCTAGGCGACCTTGCGTTACAAGAGCCTTGTTCCACAATGCAGACCCAGAGCGCTCACACCCAGCTGATCCGATCACCGTGGGACTGTACAGTTTCCTGCTTCCTGCTTTTCTAACGACCAATCTGATTCATGATACATGATACCAGTGCTTAGAGATCATTGTGACACTTGAACTTTGCCTGGGATAGGCCTCCAGGAACAGAAAATGTTTATTCTTACCTCAAAATGAAAACATTTCTTGCATTGAAGCCTGCAAAGTACAAATGGGCAGTGGTATCACTAGGCGGGTGCGACCCACACCTGGGTGACACCATTGGAGGGGTGACACATTCAACGTTGGCCTACAAATGAATCCATGCATATCTCAAAATAAAAACATTTATTGCATTGAAGCCTGCAAAGTACGGATGAGCAGTGGTGTCACTAGGGGGGGTGCGACCAGCACCCGGGTGACACCTGCCGGATGAACGTCCCCTCCTCTCTCTGCTGGTGTCGATCACCAAGATTGCCGCCAGCAGGTGTCGCAGAGATGGCGTCATGCGTAATTATGTCACGGCGGGGTGTCACCGATGTCCGGGTGACATCCAGCCTTGGGACGCCCCTGGAGATGAGCTCAGGTTTGGACCGGGTTCAAACACATGGAATTGCCATGGACCACCTGCCAAATCGGCATTCCCCAGGCCAATAGCTGCATGTAAACAAAATGGCGAGATGCTTGTGCTGACTTCATTCTCCTTATATGGCTACATGACCATATTAGGTAAATGTAATTTATAAAATTAGAACTCCAGAAATGTTTAAATGTGCGCTACCCCTGCACTACGAGGGTGAAATGCTCCTTTTTCTCTAGGGGAAGGAATAAAGAAGATGTACTCACCTGATCCTTAGTCCTGCCGGGCTGCTAGACCAGTCCCCGCAGTCTCTTCTCCCCCGGGCTTCGATGGTCTAAGGACCGCTGACATCATTATGTCTAATGCAGGTCCATTGTCTTGAGGGATATTACACGGAGGGGGAGAGAGGCGAGTGCTTACTGAGGATCAGCTTAGTAAAACTGCTTTATTTGACTCCCCTAGGCAAAACAAGCACTTAACCCTTGCAGTCCTGGAGTTCTTTAGATAATATATATGTTGCCATATAAAGTCAATGACGTCACTGCACCTGGCCCCTTTTTGCAACGTACTGCTGCGGGCAGGGAATTCCCCAGCCATTGCTAACTGGGGTCAGCGGAAGGAGCTTCCTTCTGTTTTCTAAGGAGCTGCTTCCAAGCTCCATCCCTACTGCAATTGTAGCATTGTAGAGCATTGTAACTCTGTTCAATGCATCGGGGGGTACAATGCACAGGCTCCTGTTGACTGTTCTTCTAGCCCCTATTCGGACCTTCTGCTATTGAGCTGTAGGAAGTTATCAATGGACTATAAGTGGGGGTGACATACTCCATTGAGAACCATAAATCCCTCAGCAGCAGTGGAAGACGGCAGTTTTTTTCATTCAGAAAACCTATAAATGGATCTGCGAGTGAATGGCACAGCTGCGTGGGCGAGTTACAAAATATCCTGAAGTCTGTAGGGAGAAGCACCCCGCAACTTAGGTAAATGGAGGGTGGGGGCCTGCAGAATGGCACCATGTTTCATGTTACACCCTAAATATGGGTGAAACATGGTATGAAAAGTAGAGTATCCCTTTAATGTAGGGATGCACCGATACTAGTATACCGAGTATTTGGGTGAGAACTCGTACTCGCCCAAATGCTCCCGATACCGGAACTCCCGTTATCGGGAAGCCGGGAAGGGAGTCATTAAACGCTGCGCGTCACCTGGTGACGAGGTAGCATGGAGCCGGCTTCCCAGCCAATCAGGAAGCTGGGCGGTGAATCATTACATGTCTCCCGGCTAGGGATGTCCCGATACTAGTAGCGGTATCGGGGCCGATACAGGGCATTTTCAGGAGTACTTGTACTCCTGAAAATGCCCCGATGCATAGAGCCGATACCGGCCCTTAAAACATTTTTCAAAGAGCTTCGGCCATTGACCTGCATAGCCCCTCCCCCGGAATACCTCTCCACCAAACGCAGGCTCCCTCTCCGCTCTGACCTCTCCGGACGGAAATGTGACAGCATGGCGGGGGTAAGTGTTCTGTGAGGTGTCTCTTCTCCCTGCTGGTGCTGGCTGCAGAGTTCTGTGTCCCTTTCACAGACCTCTGTAGCCAGCACGAGAAGGGAGAAAAGACTACGGCTGTGAAATCCCCTGCTGCCCCTTTCCCCCCTGTACTTTAGCTGCTGCTGCTCCTTCTTACTTCCGTGTCCCCTCCTTTTCAACTTGATGAAACTGTTTGCTTTTGGTGATATATCACAATGTGTGAGATGTCTGTGCTCCGTATGTGTAATGCATTCACCCGACGTACACAGCAGTTTTCACTCTCATTGAAAGAAGAGAATGTCCGTTCAGTGTGCTCACGGGGAGGAGAGGAGAGAAACTGTAAATCTTGCCTTCACACAGAACGGACCTTGTCTTCTTTCATTGAGAGGGAAAACCGCTGTGTACGTCTGGTGAGGGCATTATTTAACACAGACAGCTGACACAGATATACCACCAAAAGCAAACAGTTTCATCAAGTGGAAAAGGATGGACACTTGTAACAATAGCCAGCCTGCTATTGGATATTTTAATTTGCAATAGCCAATAGCAGGCTGGCTATTGTACCCGCCCATTGCCTGCTGTCAATCAGCAGAGAGGACCTGATAGAGAACTTTGTCTTCAGGTCCCTCCTTTGCTGATTGACAGTGGGCGGGTACAATAGCCAGCCTGCTATTGGCTATTGCAATTTAAAATATCCAATAGCAGGCTGGCTATTGCTCCTAGCCACTGCCTGCTGTATTTACATTCAGTGAATGCAGTGAAGTGGAAAGGTTACACTAGAGGTCTAAAAGACCCCTAATTTCACCTTAAAGAGAACCTGTCACCTCCAATGCACGCAGCCCTGGTGAGAAACTGCCCTAAAATCATTAGTCTGTATTGTTTTAGAAAAATTGTCACATGTCCCTTTAAGAAAAAGTATCGGTAATTGGTATCGGCAAGTATATGAGGGACAGTACTTGTACTTGGTCTTGAAAAAGTGGTATCGGGACATCCCTTCACAAGGCTAATTAGGAAGTGTATAACTCGCCACCTGGCTGGCTTCCGGTATTGGTATTCGGTATCGGCGAGTACCGGAAAACCAGTATCGGTGCATCTCTAGATTAAAGAATTCGAAACATATTAAAGTTTGATAGTACATTTTTTTTTAATGCCTAAAACTATAGGCAGACTGTAAAAATGCCTAACTTTGTTGTACGCAGATCTTGCATAACTTTGAAATGGAATTGCCACCTTTCATTTTGTCAAAGTTAATTCATCTATAAAATGCTTGGGGATCCTTCCAGTCCATGTCTCTTCCTCTGCAGAGGAACATCATTTTGTGTCCAGAGCATGGTCGCCCAAAAGCACAGCATGCTGAAGTATGCTAAAAAGGATTAGCATGCTATTAGGAATTTATGATACCGCTCATTAAGTTATCACTTAAACTGATTGCCAGGTTCAGGGGAAACTCTAGATAGCAATCAGTTTTAATGCTTTACTTAAGATGTATATAGATTACAGGTGGAGATAAACAGATCTCTGTTTCTTGGATATCGAAGAGACCTAAAGAAGAGTCAGGCTAAGGTCACCTGCAATGAAAGACTGCATTTGCTTTAGCTTGATATATTTAATATTAATAGGCACAAACCTCATTATTGTCACACGTACCCCACTGTGGTCTGCAGCCTCTGCCTGTAGTGTATGCCTGCAGTTTTTACCTGTGCCTGACCATGCAGTACCTGGTATCATCTTATCTTCTGCTTGCACACAGTAAGGTAGGTGTTTCACACTTTGCACATGTGTTTGCTGGTGTTGCATAGATTGCTTTGTTTATTTTGTTTTTCACCTGTATTGTGTTCTCAATAAACCTTATTGTTTTTCCCTTAGTTTCAGGTCCAGTCTCCTTTGTGCAGCTCATACAGTATGTCCAGTCACATCTGCTTTGCAAGGTGCAAATAACTGGTATTTGTGATAGTAACACACACAAAAATGTTGTCCCAAACAGGACGTTTGGGTCTCTAAACTGTGAACACAGGGGCTACACAAGAACATGTAGCCCACCACACTGCAATCTACAGTAATTTAGCACAATATAGCACTGTACAGCAACTAGCACTCCCTAAACTACTACAACACACGCTGAAAAATGGATGTTAGGGGGACTGGTACATAACAAAGCCTCCATTATTGACCTTTCTAAGTCAGCTGACCTTTGTTTAAATGCCAGGCAGTTCAAAATGGTTACAAAGAATTTGGTTCACCACAAAACCAGGGTAGCGGCAAACCTGAACCTCATCTCTAGTCTTCACATACCATCCATTCAGAATATTCACTCTGATGCCAGTATGCTCATATGTAGTCCCATGCTTGAATGCCAGTTATAATACCATCATGTAGAGTTGTTATACCTATATGCAACCATCTTTACACCCTAGTGTGCTTATATGCAATCATTGAACACATAAAATGCATATGTGGAGTATACCAATCACATTGCCAATATTTACCCCCAAAGGCGCCAAGATGCATAACACCTATAACAAATATAGGCGGAAAATAATAAAAAAAAAGTTTTGTTTACTTATATTTGACCTACAAGATGTTGCCCAGAGGCATTTGTAATGACACAAATTAATATTTGAATGACACAGAACATTGATCACTTAATCCTAGTGTGCCAGAAACGTGTTTGAAAGTATTGTGGAAGTTCTTCATAGGTTTATAAATAGAGCATGTTTTATTTCCAACAACATTGGTAAACCATTTTTTATGTATTGATGTAGAGTCAAACAGTATATAATGTCATGTTTTTACCTAAGCCATCTATAGTCCTGGGCAGCCAAGAACATGTTTTTAGTGACACTTTTTTTCTTTATAGGACACTTAATATCTACACATGTGTATGGTAACATTGAGAGTGGAGATTTAGCTTTCCTACTCCCGACCATTGCTTTTATGGTTGTAGATCATTTACATATATTTGGAGATCCTTGCTTTGAAAGTGTGAAAAACATCACTTCATGCCCTACTCCTATATATAGTGCTTGTTTTTCAAAGAATAAAGTAATTTTTTTCACAAAGATTGATTTGCAGACTTTGCCAACCCAATAGGTAAACTGGGTGGTGGTACTGAGGTCACTAGAGAATTTGTTTCACACCCTGGCCCCTCAAAGTTGTGAGGCAGCATGTTGTCGTAATCAGTTGGCTCGTTTGGCTTTTAATGGGAAGGGTGCTTGTAAGAAGGCATTAAAAGGTCTTTAAGAGAATTGCCACTGCTTTCTTGCTAAAGAAAGCTCGATGGGGGATAGTGCTTATGATACTTTTAAAATGGTGCAGGTGGTGAGGCATAACGGATGGGCATACAGGCAGTTGGAAGATCCTTTATATACAGTAGGTATTGAAGTGACAGGTGCCCACACTAGAATCAGAAAATAGGTATATTTCAATGCCAGTATAAACCATTTAAACCCTTAGCGGCCAAACATATTTTTATCAGGTATTGTAGAACAGATGATCCGGGAACATAGCAAATTATACTTTAAAAATTGCTTTTAATAAATCTCTTAAAATGTGAATACGCAACCAAAATCACACAAACAAATATCCTTAGACCCCAGTAACTCAATAAAGTTTCAATCACAAAAAAAGTGTTCACATTAAAGTGTAACTCTGGCCAAAACTCTTTTTTAAGTTTTGGATAAAGTGGGAAAGAGAAGCCAATAGTTTTTTTCTATTGAACTTCTAAATAAATGCAAAAGACTCCATTAACTCATTTATTTTAGTGGGGAAAAATGTTGATATTTTTTAAACAGTAAAAATTCTTAACAAAAAGATTAACTGAAAATGCCTCTTGCTTAGAAAACTATTGGCTTTTTTCAACTGTAGATAAAAATGTTTCAGGGAAAACTTCCAGTTATTCCTCATTGTAACTACAATGCTATTATTTATAAGCACAATGAAGAGTGTTCTACAGTTGGCAGAAAGGCCCTAAAAATTTGGTATCGAAACTTGGCAAAGCTCATATCAATGCTGAAATTACAATGTTATGTTTTTTTATAAATAGCAGAAAGCCAGTGGATTGAAATTTCAATGAAAAATTCCAAATCACTACCATACCCCTACGTTTTATTGGAAACATATTTTGGACCAAAGATTTACCTTGGTGCCTAGGACCAATATAATTGTAAACAATGACACAATATTTCCTGAGTTAATTATCTATTTGCCCTATGCAATTTTGTTTTTGTTCTGTCAATTGTCTCTGGATAATAGGCCGTTAGCAATAAATGGCCCCGGGACACCTAAAAAAAGAATATAATCTTATAATAAACATATATTGGTAGAGAACAATCATATTGAGTAAGGTACGTGGATGCTGCTGTCACAGCATATAATTCAGATTGATTGATTGATTTATTTCCTCATATTGGTTGACAGTGTTGGAACAAACTGTGACTCTTCAAGCAAAAAAGCTTAACCAGTGCATATTTCAGAATATATTTTCTTAGAACATTGTTTGTCAGATTGCATCCAGTTGTGCTTTAAACTCCACTTTGCATGGAAGCTTGGACTAATTCTAGAAAATCATCATAGTCACTCACCAGCCTAAAAGCAAGAGTTTAGTTCATATCTAAATCTGTTATCTCATTCATTCAAAAAGATTTTAATGATTGAGGAAATTCCAACAGCTTCGTGAACATTGCTAAGAAAATTGTCGAGTTTAATTACTTACAGCAGACCTTTTAACTAGGGATGTCCCTATAAGATACTAGTATCGGTTTCGGGGCCAATACAGGCAATTTTTCACAAGTACTTGTGAAAAAGCCCCGATACACAGCACTGTTACCTGCGTTTTAATTTTGTAGCTTTAGGCTGCGCAGAGGTACCACACTTGTTGGTGTTCTCTGAGCAGCCTGCCAGTGAGCGAAATAGGGACCTGACAGAACCGACTCCCACAAGTCCACCAGAAACACCAGGCATGGTTACAAGAACGACCGGCATGACACTCCCGCATAATGCGGACTACCTAAGAGCCAGGTGAGAGAGCAGGGAACGGACTCCTGCGGTGAGGGGCCTGTGCTGGGTGCATGTTCTCAGCACACTGTAGTGAAAGCTGCAAGCGGGGTCACCAGCCATTTTATTTAGGGGAAGTGGGACAGATATGTAGGAACCAGGGGAGAATTGTAACTCTATTTCTGCAGTGTACTGGAAGTGTACGCTGTGCACTATGGATCATTTAACAGTTAAGTGATCCATAGTGCACATTACACACTTCCAGTACACTGCAGAAATAGAGTTACAATTCTCCCCAACTCTTATTTATCATTGTTTTATTTTTAATTAATTTATTTTTTACATTACTTGGGGTGATGGGGGAAATATCGGGGGTCTTAACAGACCTGATCTTTCCCTTTTGAAATAAAAAAAAAAAGAGATTGAGGCCTCAATCTCCTTCTCTGCAGTCCCAGCACTCCATGAACAGAAAGAGCTCTGTACAGAGCACCTCCTGTTCATTCATGAACTGAGGCGGCATAATACTGTATGTTTACTATGTACCTAGTTATAAATGGGGTTCTTCTCAGTTAGAGCGCTAAAGGTCTAGAACTCACTGCCACAGGCAGTGATTTCAGCAAAGAGTGTGGAATCATTCAAGAAACACTTAGACGATTTCCTTGGAGACCATAAAATTCAGGGGTACAGGTACTGCTAAGAGCAAAATCACACATGGACTCATACACACGCACACACCAGCTCAAACATAAATGCATACACGCATTAGGTTGGACTTGATGGACTTATGTCTTTATTCAACCTCAAATACTATGTAACTATGTAATGTAAGTGTTTACTGTGTCCCTAGTAATGAATGAACAGGAAGTGATGTGTAGTGCTTCCTGTACATTCATAACTGGGGACAGTAAACACTTACTATCTCCTCACTTACGCACAAATGCTGGAGTGCTCGGTACTAATCACTTCAGTGTTTTGTTGTGAAGAGAAAAATCGACAAATATTTCACATATTTGCCGATCCTCTGCTTGGCTTCCTGAAGCTCCGCCACCTATCACTGGAGAGCTGTTCAAACCGCCCTGCTAGGCACCGGCATAATGATCGGATCTGTTTTCCCTCTGATCCCCACGGCCTCGGCCGATACAGGTGGGGAGAGCAGTGGGCATATGAAGGGACACATATCAGCATGCCGCTGGCTCCCAGTGGGGAGGAGAGAGCAGCAAAGCAGCGATAGCAGTGGCGGTGGGAGGGGGGGCTTGGTTTTTAATGAGTGGCTTGTCAAAAATGAGTAGCTCGATCCTGTCTCATCTCTCTGCCGCGACAGGAGAGGGGCTGGACTCCCCCCGCTCCGATCCGCCAGCGCTGACTGGAGGAACGGACGGGGGAGGGGGCGGGTACAGCTGGCTCTCTAGATAGGCAGAGCCGGCTGTCACTCACGTAGTTGGGCGGATACATCCTTAACCCCATAGTTCTCCTTTAAAGCCATGTATGGCCAGCCTGGCTCCTGTTTGCCTGTCATAAATAACAGTAGGTCCTCTTTGACACTAGTGGTAGATGAAGGTTCTCACCAAGGTGCAAATTGTACATACTCCACAGTCCTTCCTACTGTCCCCTGGAAAAGAGGTTGGAACATGGCCGCGTTGCAGCTACCTGGTTCACACATCGGGATTGTTCACTGGTGACAGCTAACATACAGATAAGTAAATGAAAAATGAAATCGCAAAGTAAAGGCATTGTAGGATATTTGGCAACAGGTGAGCAGATAAAGTATCAAATCACAAGGCAAAAGCATAACTACTCAGAAAAAAGCAAGACAGGCAGGCACCATTAGAAACCGGATGGTTCCTGTTTTTGCCAGACCTTGTCTAATAAACATATTGTTTTCATAATTTATATTATATTTTTCTAAATATAAAAAAATGGCTACCTGAAAGATTTTTAAAGTCTGGAGGAAATCACATGAAAGTGTTACTTCCCACACATTTACTGTATATTGCTATTACAGTAAGACAGGTATAAGTAGAGTGTCGTTAAGTGACCTAAATTGCTTTGCTTAACCCCTTCATGACAGAGCTTGTTTTTAGTTTCTGTTCATTAATGACTGACGCCCTGAAAGGGTGATTAATTTAATTTGCCTGTTTCTGGGTTATGCATACAGTAGTTAAAGGAGAACTATGGGGTTAAGGCTTTTCCCCATAGTTCTCCTTAGGGTAACGGGAGGACACAAACTAGCGTCCTCCCGTCACCCTAAGCTCAGTATACCGCGAGCTGCAGCTCTGCCTATCTAGAGGCAGAGCCAGCTGTACCCGCCCCCTCCCCGTCCGTTCCGCCAGTCAGCGCTGGCGGATGGGGGGGAAACCAGCCCCTCCCCCTGTCACGGCAGAGAGCTGTGACAGGCTCGAGAGGTGAGCGAACGCTGGTATGTGTTCGCTCACCTCCCGATCTACTGAGCCGACCTGTGACAGTCTCATTGTCACAGGTCGGCTAGAACTATGAGGTGAGTGAAAAGCACTCACCTCATAGTTCTCCTTTAATGTCTGAGCAAGCAGAATTGTGTTTTTCAGTATATTCTACAGAAACCAGTTTGAGATGTTTCTATAATGTTAGTCTTTGCAAATTGTATCTCTTATCTCTGTGTCTTTACTTAGCAAATCACCCCTCCTCCCCAAGGTTGTCTCATGATCCTTACTATCATGATTAGTTTTTTGTAGTTTTGTATACATGCTTGAATTTTATTGGTTTATGCTCCACCATCCCCCTTTTAGTTTCACATATAACCTTTTGTTTTAACAATAAACCTTTTGAATATGGAGTGAATACACAATTTGGTGTGACTCTGTCACGATACCATGCACAGGTGCCGCACACCGCGTGCAGGTATCTATACAGGAGGACCAAATACTTGACCACACCAAATAAAGCTATGAACTTATAGTTTATTAGACATACCTAAATCATATAAACGCAAGCAACCCCACCAAAACCCACAAGTAACATAAAATAGCCAAACTAAATGCAACAGCAGAATCACACACAAAGTATAACAGGGCAAGTTAACCTGGGGAGCAGGGCAACAAGAGGGTAGCCTCAGATAAGGAGTCATGAGTCAGGGTCCAAGGAGGCAACAGGATACAGGTTATGGCGACACCAGCCTCACTGTGAGAAGGGGCTAAATACCCTCCCAAGCCCGCACCAGGTGGAGACTAATTGCCGACAGCTGGGAGACACCCGCAGGCGAGCACCGAAATTGCAGATTCCAGCACCACCCAGTGATTGTCTGGTACCTGACAGCTCCTGGCAGCCTGGAGACACCTGGAGGCAAGCACAGGAACTGCAGGACCTGGTTCTAGCGCCACCAGGAGGTGCTCTGGTCCCTGACAGACTCTTTATTCCCAAGTACTTTTCTGAAGCTGGCAGCACGATCAAATCCCGGGAAATCTTAACGTGGTAAGTCCTACCTGGAGGCGTGGGTTCAAGTTCCACTAAGGGTCGGAGTCCCTTCAGAGTTGCTTTCCTGAGGAACACTAACACACCTTTTTACATTTTTGCTGTGTAATTCTTCCACGGCAGTAATATACTTTCTAAGTGCACCTACAAATATTATATATTGTTTTTTACAGGGCAGATATATTAATAACACGTGTGCCTAACACCGGAATAAAATATACAAAAATGAGGAAAAAACATAAAGAAACACATTTTTCCCAGCCTCTCATGCCACAGTCACTGGCTTCTGGTTCCAGCACCCAGGGAACAGGCTTAAGATGGAGATATCCAGTCGGGGTATCAGGCAGTCTGTCACAATACATTAAAAAAATAACAATTATTTAATTATTCTTGCTATACTTATGTCTTAATTTATGTCTTATTATTACAGAAGTCCAAGATGCTAAGAGTACAAAATGCATGGTAACCAAACTTTAGTAAAAGGTTTTATTCTCTCAGGTTTCTCCCTTGATAGAAGCACTCAGCTGTTTTTATTTGTCTTCTTTCTAATCATTTATTCTATGACTTTACTGTCGAACCTGCTTATTATCACCCTGGTGACATCTCAGAGGTCACTTCACAAGCCTATGTACTTTTTCATTGGAAATTTTTCTTTCCTCGAAATGTGGTACACAACTGTTACTGTCCCGCGGATGCTAACAGACTTAGGCACGGGAAACAAAACTATCTCCGCCAGAGACTGCATTTCCCAGTTCTACTTTTTGTTCTTCCTTGGAGCCACACAACATTTTCTATTGACAGTAATGGCCTATGATCGATTCTTGGCCATCTGTTACCCACTACGCTATACCACCCTAATGAGTAGATCTATTTGTGGAAAGCTTGCAGCTATATCTTGGTTTGCTGGCTGCTTATCCATCTCTTTGCCTGCTGTTATGATGACACGGTTAGTGTTCTGTGGTCCAAACACAATAGACCACTTTTTCTGTGACTTCAGTCCTCTACTTCAGTTGTCCTGTACAGACACTTGGCTGAATGAAATAATCTTTTCTGCAGTAGCTTGGACTGTTATTCTTGGATGCTTCACCTTCACTTTTATGTCCTATATTTCAGTGGTCACTACTATCTTAAGGATACCATCTTCTCTTGGACGCCAAAAGGCATTTTCCACTTGTGCATCTCATCTTGTTGTTGTTGGCATATTTTTTGGGACAGTTATCTTTATGTATATACGTCCAAAAGCAAAGAATTCTTCCCCAGTTGACAAAGTGGTGTCTGTATTTTATTCTGTTATTGTTCCCCTTCTAAACCCTATGATCTACAGCTTGCGAAATAAGGAAATAAAAAATGCACTGTTGAGAGCTATATCCAAGTTAAAAGGAAAACAACATATATAATGACCCCGAATATTAGTTTTTACATAAAAAGCACGTCATAACAGCATATTGGAAAATATATTACTGGCATATCTGCTAATAATTCATATAAAACAAGAGCCCACTTTGCCCAGTGATTGCTCTTCTTGCATATTTTATTTTGTTTAAATTAGTACATTTTGTACATTAGACAGATGTTCCTGTTTCAGTGGAAAACTCTTCAGTCTGGGTTGTCCAGCACATTGGGGACTTTTTAGCATTTGGATATTATCTGTTCAGCATCAATGGTGCTACAGCACAATGGCTTAAACCAGAACGACAGCCGCCCCAAAAAATGAATTGCCCTTTAAAGGATAAAATAATATAAACAGCTATTGCTACAATGTTCAGCTTTAGTCCAGAGTTTTCCCCACAGTACTTTTTTTTTTATGCCATAAGGTAGCTTTAGTTTGATGGCCACCATCATTCGACCCACTTCCTCTGAGCTCAGGTCATCCTGGACCGAACCTGGCCTGTGGCTGGACAGTAAAAGGAGAAGCAGTAGAGTAATGAGATATATTTTTTCTGTCACTCTGCTTTCTCCTCCAGCCCTGCTGTACAGGGGCTACAAGTGGCTGATACCAGGTCAAGTTCAGGTATTTACACAGCTTGTATGAAAAAAAAATGTATTGATGTTTTAATGATTATTAATTTGAGTTTTCTATCTGCCTGCAGGCCATCTTTATCTTTTCTTCTTATGCAGGGGAGAAGGCGATGCAGGGAACCTTAGAAACCGTTCTTCTAGACTACCAAATGGCACAGTTCCAAAAGGTAATACCTCTTCTGTTGTGTGTAACACATGATGGCCATACACATGGGAGAATAACAAGGAAGGAAACCTACCACTAGGCTTGTATAATGATGGTGGTGGGTTGTCTTGATTCTATATTTATGAAAGTGCTTTCTTGTCTGTAGTTGAAGACACAGAATAAAGCGTTAGAAATACCAGTGTTTGACACAGTGTGGACATGTGCATGGCAGAAAATGTTGTTTTTAAATCCTATCTGTTGGTTATATTTTTAGATGAAGCACTAAGATCTTGAGGAATGCTGAATTAAGTTTTACTTGCTTAGAAGGACATTACATGTGAATACAGGATTGTGCAGGAAAATATCTATAGAAAAACATCCTCCTGTGTATCATAGATAAGCATGCATATAGAGAGACTAACATTGCACTATACTGCCATCTACAGCTCAAAAGACATATTGCAGTCAGTAATACAGATCAGTGCATGTCAGTATATGTTGTTGCATTTCCAACACCCCTTCTCAACAGCATTAGCATTGCTATGTGACGTTTAGCTTCTCCCAAAGGAAACTGTAACGATTATTTGGCAATGCCTTGGTGAGTGCATCCGCAGTCATTTCTGTTGAGCAATAGGGCATGTTTATAGCTTGCTCCAGAGTGTCCCTAAGCAGATGATACTTCATGTCGATGTGCTTGGTTCCAGGGTAGACTCTTTCCGATTGTGTCAGCTTTATATGTCCCTGGTTATTTTCAAAAATTGGGATGGGGTTTAACATATCTACGCCCATGTCCATTAAAAGCTGGCGAATCCATATTGCTTCTTGACATGTGTGTATTCAGCTTCAGTTGAGGAAAGTGCAATAGTTGTCTGCTTTTGGCTGGACCAACTTATGGTTCCTTCCCCAAAGTAACCACTTGTGGATTTGCGGTCTGTGCAGTCTCTGGCCCAATCAGCATCCGCATGTCCAGGTAGATTTGGATTTGACGCTGCTGGCAGTCATAGCTTCATCGAATTGTTCCTTTTAAGTATTGTGTTCCAGTCAGGCTGACAGGGTGCTGCGACTTTTCCAGCAAGTATGCCCACTGCTGCGCTATGTCTGGTCTCGTCACAGTAGCAATGTATAGTAGTTTTCCGATTGCTCTACGGTATTCGAGCTGTGTGGCTGCACAGGGTGCCAGGCGGCCGACACAGCTCATCCTCACTCGAGGCAGCTACAGCCTGCGGCTTCTCTCCTGCTCACCGCTCGGCCATCCAACATGACAGCGCTACCTCCTCTGCCCCTCCTTTCAGCGCTGTCCTCGCAACCCCACTGCCTGTATGGGCTGAGGCAGCGGGGTTCCAAGGAGAAATTGTCCATTGAAGCCTGAGGGGGCGCAGTAGGGAGCGCTGCCTGCTGTAAGGATGGCCGAGCGGTAAGGAGGGGAGAAGCCGCAGCTTTCAGGATGGCCGAGCGGTGAGAAAACCGGAGCTGCTGTCATCCTGTCAGTTTCAGGATGACAGCGGCTCTGTGCGTGGCTGAGCGAAGTCTCGGTAAGTATCAGTGATATTTACCGGTCCTCTGTGTGTGCGGAACAAACACTGGAGTGATCAGCTGATCACTCCAGTGTTTGTAAATAACTGGGGACACATAGTACAATGTCAAGCAAAACAAACAACAAACGCACTCAACAATTTGTTACCAGTTATACAGTAAGGTGCACACGAAATGGGCTTTGAACAGTAAAACAGCAGAAAGGCATCATGGCACACTCACAAAACCAGCATGTAAAACAACATGTCTCACCACTAAGGATAATGACAGAGGTTTGGATACACGTCTTCTGCTGAGGATGTGTAAGCCGCACTGCCGCGCCAAGGCACCTCTTATAGTGCGGTCCTAACTCTAAACTATGAGAGTCTCCATCTTGGAGCACATGGGGGCAGAAGATATCAAATTGTTTTACATGCTGGTTTTGTGAGTGTGCCATGATGCCTTTCTGCTGTTTTACATAGTACAATGTGTCCCCAGTTATGAATGAACAGGATGTGATTTACATCACTTCCTGTTCATTCATGAATTTCTGAATGGGTAGTAGCACTCACTATAGAGGCTTCTCCCCATTCATAAACTGGTGATAGTAAAATATTTGCTATCATCAGTTTCTGACTAAATGGAAAGCCTCTGTACTGAGTGGT
This sequence comes from Nanorana parkeri, assembly GCF_000935625.1. Classification (NCBI taxonomy): domain Eukaryota; kingdom Metazoa; phylum Chordata; class Amphibia; order Anura; family Dicroglossidae; genus Nanorana; species Nanorana parkeri. The sequence continues at coordinate 207,692 of NW_017307712.1, forward strand.
AATACCCATTCATTTAGAACAGAGGCTGCAGAAAAAGATGTATTTTTCTATTTTAAAAAGGTAAATGTCAGGGGTCTGTTTAGACCCCAGATGTTTCCCCAAAGCCTCCCCAACAGTAAAAAAAAAGCAGGGCACGTGACGTCCTATGACACCACGCATGTTGGGCACCCCCATCTTCGTGTATATCTAGGAATACACCAAGATGGCGTCGCCTATATCGGTGTGCGACTTCACCGGATGCCACGCATGCATGGCATCATGTGACGTGATGCTCCCCGCCTCCAAGATGGTGGCATGCATTCGCAGAATGCACCGGTAGCCAACATGGCCGCCACGCATTCTCAAACAAATTATTATGTGCCTGAATACATTTTTCTTATATTCGGGGAAATAGTAATTTGCGCTTACTTGAAAAAAGGGTCTACATGAAGTGGCGGAACTACCGCCGGTGCGGCAGGTGCAGCCGAACTAGGGCTTGAGGCTGTGAGGGGGCCCAGTGGGGTCCGGTCCTGGGCACCCCCACAGCCTCAGTGGGGTCCGGTCCTGCAATATGGGGCAGTGCAGGGTCCCGGTTTTAGAACACCGGGGCCCGCACTGCCGACGGGCTTCTCAGTGAGGGGGCGGGTCCTGTGACTCGCCTCCCCTCCCGGCCACGTCCATAGTAACAGGCGGCGGGAGGGGAGGTGAGTCACAGGAGGCGTGTGTCACACGTCCCGCCCCCTGCAGTGCACACATCGACACATGGCTGCTGCTATCCTGGCAGGGTGAGTCCGAGCGGGGGAAGGGGGGGAGGGGGGCTCTTACTTCATGTAATTAGAAGAGTGGATTATAATGGGGAATATTACACTGTAATGTTCCCTATTTTAATCTATTTCTCTGTTGTGTACTGCTATTTCATGTAATTAGACAAATGGATTATAATGGGAAATATTACACTGTAATGTTCTCTATTATAATCTATTTCTCTGATTAAATGATTACAGACAGGCTTCTGTTCTATCAAAGTTTGAGACTACGTTAGAATGTGTGACCAGTGACGTGGTCACACATTTTAACGTAATCTCGCCCAGTTTTTAGGCGGTGGAATAGGTGAAGCATTCCAACGCTTTCTCCACTGTTCCAGGGCAGGTCGGCATCGCAAGTCGCATGTGCAGGAGAACCGATCTATCCTGGAACAGCTGTTCGGTCCTGAAATGTCACTTCTCTCTGACTGCGATCTCACATTCCACAGCACTCACAAAGTGACATTTCAGGACCGATCAGCAGTTCCAGGACAGATCGGTTCTCCTGCACATGCGATTTGCGATGCCGATCTGCCCTGGAACAGCTGGGAAAGCGCTGGAATGCTTCACCTATTTGCAGTCACACATTCCACCGCCTGGACCGGGGCAGCATGGCAGAGATGACAAGGAAGGGGGTGGAGGAGGCCGGGCCCCAGCAGCAGCAGGTAAAAAGAGTTGGGAGGAGGTGCAGGGAAAGGGACCCCGGCAACCAGACCAGCCCACCTGGGACCCCGCTGAGCCTTTGTAGGGTCTCAGTTAAGTCCAGCACGCTACTGCAACATTAGAGACTGCTGGGGGGGGCGGGTGCCAGAGTGATCTGCTCCCGCGCACCCCGCCCCCCTCCCCCCCCGGCTTG
>NW_017307712.1:209425-210874 GCF_000935625.1 Nanorana parkeri
AACCTGACACTTTATTTTTATAGACTCTATTTAAGTTTGACATTTATTGTTTTCCACTTGTTTGCCTTCTGTTGTTTTATTTAATAAGAATACTTATATTGTGCCTACAAGTTTAATACCTGTGAATAAAAGTTTTATTTTTATCATTTTATCTTTTTAATATGTTTTTTTGGGGGTTTAACAAAATGGGAGTCTTTAAATGGTGCGGATATTGGAGAAATGGGTGTGGCCACTGAGGGGTGTGGTCACTGAGGGGCACTGTAAAGCTTTCTTGCACAGGGCACCTATGCCCCTGGGTACATGTCATTGTTGGGTAGCAAGTTTTCTGCTTCTTTCCTCTTTTGGTAGATTGGTTGCATAGGTGTTTTTACTTCCTTTACATTTTGCATGTGGAATTGTTCCATAATTTCTGTAATTTTCTGACTTTGGTTGAGAAGATAGCTGCCATCTTCTGCTCTCTCTATTTGAATTCCCAGATAGTGACTGATGTTCCTTAACACTATCCTTCTATCTATGTATTCAGTAAGGAGGGAAGGACAAGGGGAGCATGGTCTGTGTCCAGTTTGCTTACAACAAATAAGGCCCATCTGATGTACTGTATATCTACTAAAAAACATTTTACAAACAAAAGTTTATTTTTTTGAGCAAATTAAAAAGGAACACATGAAAAGAAGTGAGACTGGAGTCACACCTACTGTATACGATACCCATATAAGGGGGGCCCAGGTCCTGGGGCGGCCGCACCACAGGTAGTTCCAAGGCTGGGGGGCCCATGACAGGGGAGGAGACTGGGCCTCAGCAGCACCAGTCTTGCGGCGGAGGAGGCCAGGGCCCAGCGGCACCTGTCCAGCAGCGGAGGAGACCAGGGCCCAGCAGCACCTGTCCAGCAGCGGAGGAGGCCAGGGCCCAGCAGAGGCAGGTAAGAGGAGCTGCATGTGCAGGGAAAGGGACCAGCCCACCTGAGACCCTGAAGAGTTCACCATAGAGAGTCTCAGATGGGCTGTGCAGGATCTATGGTATGCTCTGCAGGGTCACTCTCTGGTGGGGTCTCAGATGGGCTCTGCAGGATCCAGTACATTACTAAGTCCAGAGTGTTACTAAGTCCAGAGCGTTACTAAGTCCAGAGCGTTACTAAGTCCAGAGCGTTACTAAGTCCAGAGCGTTACTAAGTCCAGAGCGTTACTAAGTCCAGAGCGTTACTAAGTCAGAATGCTTCACCTATTTGCAGTCACACATTCCACCGCCTGGACCGGGGCAGCATGGCAGAGATGACAAGGAAGGGGGTGGAGGAGGCCGGGCCCCAGCAGCAGCAGGTAAAAAGAGTTGGGAGGAGGTGCAGGGAAAGGGACCCCGGCAACCAGACCAGCCCACCTGGGCCCCCGCTGAGCCTTTGTAGGGTCTCAGTTAAGTCCAGCACGCTACTGCAACATTAGAGACTGCTGGGGGGGG
>NW_017307712.1:210943-239587 GCF_000935625.1 Nanorana parkeri
AGAGGAGGGCCCAAGATAAAATCTTGCACCAAGGCCCTTTGGTTATTAGGTCCGCCACATAAGTATTCTTATTAAATAAAACAACAGAAGGCAAACAAGTGGAAAACAATAAATGTCAAACTAAAATAGACTCTATTTAAGTTTGACATTTATTGTTTTCCACTTGTTTGCCTTCTGTTGTTTTATTTAATAAGAATACTTATATTGTGCCTACAAGTTTAATACCTGTGAATAAAAGTTTTATTTTTATCATTTTATCTTTTTAATATGTTTTTTTGGGGGTTTAACAAAATGGGAGTCTTTAAATGGTGCGGATATTGGAGAAATGGGTGTGGCCACTGAGGGGTGTGGTCACTGAGGGGCACTGTAAAGCTTTCTTGCACAGGGCACCTATGCCCCTGGGTACATGTCATTGTTGGGTAGCAAGTTTTCTGCTTCTTTCCTCTTTTGGTAGATTGGTTGCATAGGTGTTTTTACTTCCTTTACATTTTGCATGTGGAATTGTTCCATAATTTCTGTAATTTTCTGACTTTGGTTGAGAAGATAGCTGCCATCTTCTGCTCTCTCTATTTGAATTCCCAGATAGTGACTGATGTTCCTTAACACTATCCTTCTATCTATGTATTCAGTAAGGAGGGAAGGACAAGGGGAGCATGGTCTGTGTCCAGTTTGCTTACAACAAATAAGGCCCATCTGATGTACTGTATATCTACTAAAAAACATTTTACAAACAAAAGTTTATTTTTTTGAGCAAATTAAAAAGGAACACATGAAAAGAAGTGAGACTGGAGTCACACCTACTGTATACGATACCCATATAAGGGGGGCCCAGGTCCTGGGGCGGCCGCACCACAGGTAGTTCCAAGGCTGGGGGGCCCATGACAGGGGAGGAGACTGGGCCTCAGCAGCACCAGTCTTGCGGCGGAGGAGGCCAGGGCCCAGCGGCACCTGTCCAGCAGCGGAGGAGACCAGGGCCCAGCAGCACCTGTCCAGCAGCGGAGGAGGCCAGGGCCCAGCAGAGGCAGGTAAGAGGAGCTGCATGTGCAGGGAAAGGGACCAGCCCACCTGAGACCCTGAAGAGTTCACCATAGAGAGTCTCAGATGGGCTGTGCAGGATCTATGGTATGCTCTGCAGGGTCACTCTCTGGTGGGGTCTCAGATGGGCTCTGCAGGATCCAGTACATTACTAAGTCCAGAGTGTTACTAAGTCCAGAGCGTTACTAAGTCCAGAGCGTTACTAAGTCCAGAGCGTTACTAAGTCCAGAGCGTTACTAAGTCCAGAGCGTTACTAAGTCTAGAGCGTTACTAAGTCCAGAGCGTTACTAAGTCCAGAGCGTTACTAAGTCCAGAGCGTTACTAAGTCCAGAGCGTTACTAAGTCCAGAGCGTTACTAAGTCCAGAGCGTTACTAAGTCCAGAGCGTTACTAAGTCCAGAGCGTTACTAAGTCCAGAGCGTTACTAAGTCCAGAGCGTTACTAAGTCCAGAGCGTTACTAAGTCCAGAGCGTTACTAAGTCCAGAGCGTTACTAAGTCCAGAGCGTTACTAAGTCCAGAGCGTTACTAAGTCCAGAGCGTTACTAAGTCCAGAGCGTTACTAAGTCCAGAGCGTTACTAAGTCCAGAGCGTTACTAAGTCCAGAGCGTTACTAAGTCCAGAGCGTTACTAAGTCCAGAGCGTTACTAAGTCCAGAGCGTTACTAAGTCCAGAGCGTTACTAAGTCCAGAGCGTTACTAAGTCCAGAGCGTTACTAAGTCCAGAGCGTTACTAAGTCCAGAGCGTTACTAAGTCCAGAGCGTTACTAAGTCCAGAGCGTTACTGAGTCCAGAGCGTTACTGAGTCCAGAGCGTTACTAAGTCCAGAGCGTTACTAAGTCCAGAGCGTTACTAAGTCCAGAGCGTTACTAAGTCCAGAGCGTTCAATTCATATACTGTTCTGCATTGCTGTATAATGTATTCCTGGGATTTGTAGTCCCCCTACTGCTGGTCAATAAACAAAGATGTCCCCTGCACACCATAAAACAATTTGGATCAGTGTTTAAAATAGCGGTGGTGCTTGTAGTGATGTCCACGGATGGCGCCGTACATATCCAGAAGTAACAACAATGAAGATCACCAGCACTCGCAGGTTGAGAATAAATCCAGAAGTTCTATTTATTGTAGAACAATGTAACATTTGTAACCAGGGGCGGACCTATCGGCAGTGCAGCGGGTGCGGCCGCCCCGGGGCCCAACGCTAGGGGGCCCAATGACAGGGCTGGGGGGTAGCACAAGGCAGGCTGAGCCATTGCTGACATGGTATACGGCAGGCCGGGCAGCACGGACGCTCCGGCACTGTGTCTGATGCAGGTGTTCCGAATCTCCTCTCTCCTGATGCAGGCACCGTGTCACATGCCCCGCCCCCTTCAGACCATGTGGCTGGGATGGTGTCCCGCTATGGCAGGACAACAGTGTATAAGGTAAGTCACTGGGTCGGTGGGGGGTGAGGGGGGCCCAGAAACTGCCCACAGTGTGGTGTTTTATTTTAGAGAAATGGATTATAATAGGGAACATTACGTTGTAATGTTCCCTATTATAATAAATTTCTAGATCCCAATGTTGAATTAAATATTGTAGTCCAGTGTGTTGCTAAGTGAAGGGTCCAGTGCATTTCTAAGTGCAGGGTCCAGTGCGTTGCTAAGTGCAGGTTCCAGTGCGCTGCTAAGTGCAGGTTCCAGTGCGTTGCTAAGTGCAGGGTCCAGTGCGTTGCTAAGTGCAGGGTCCAGTGCGTTGCTAAGTGCAGGGTCCAGTGCGTTGCTAAGTGAACAGTCCAGTGCGTTGCTACGTGCAGGGTCCACTGCGTTGCTATGCGCAGGGTCCACTGCGTTACTACGCGCAGGGTCCACTGCGTTGCAGAGTCCAATTCATATACTATTCTGCATTGCTGTATAATGTATTGCTGGGATTTGTAGTCCCTCTACAGCTGGTGCCATTCTGCATTAAAGTGTAAGCTCCTCTGTACAGAGACTGATGTGACTGTGGGGGAGGGGACATTAGAGTGTAAGCTCCTCTGTACAGAGACTGATGTGACTGGCTCATTGTTCTCTGTACAGCACTACAATATAGGTCAGAGCTATATAAATGTATAATAATAGTGTGACTGTGGGGACCAGGGCCCTTTGTTCCTTAGGTCCCCAACTGGCAAAATGTACTTGTTCTCCTCGTCAAGAATAGTAGACTACAAAACAGAGGTTGCCAGGCACCCATATGGTAGGTCAAAATAACAAGTTACATTAAGTGTCTGCCTCCAGTGCTCCCAAAGAATTTGAAAGACTAACTTCTAGATACCACGATGTACATTTGAACGGAGTCATTATCTGAGAGATTTCAGCCCTGTTGACCACCATCTACGAAAGAAACGTTTGATCTGGGTATCCTTGTGGAGTTCTGCGTCCAATTTCTTTCTAAAGAAAAGCATCCTTAGGTCATGTATCACAGGAGAAAGCGGAGGAGAGTTATTCCATGTCTGCATGATGCACCTACGGCCTGTAAGCAAGCAAATACGTAAGCAATCCGGGCCCTTACCCCTATCAAAATGAGCGCATTGGAGGCCTGCCAGCTGAACAAGAAAAGCAATGGCTCTAACGGAGGCGACCATTGTAATATAGTTTCTACATAACCAGCAATACGCTGCCACAAAAGAGTGATTTGTGGACATTGCCATAGACAATGTGATATGTTCGTGTAATTCTTATGCATTGAGTTTAATAACACTTTTTGTCCCTGTTGACACCTAGGCATTTTGTCACTCAAAGATAAGTGTGACAAAATTCTCAAGACAAGGGAACCCATTCATTTCTTTGGCTCCTGTTCAAACCTGAGCATTTTGTTGCAAGCAGAAAAACTTCTGTCACTGGAGAAAGTACATGAGCTTCTTTTTGGTCATATAGACTTTCATGGGAAACTTTGTGCGACAAAACGCCCAGGTGTGAACAGGGGCCAAAGAAATGAGCATGATTCCTTGTCTTGAGCGTTTTAGCACACTTAAAGTACAATTAAACCCGCTGCGGATTTTTTTGCATGCATTTACTGCTAGCAAGCAGTAGATACAGTAATACCTTGGTTTACGAGCATAATTCGTTCCGGCAGCATGCTTGTAATCCAAAGCGCTTGTATATCAAAGCGAATCTCCCCATAGGAAATAATGGAAATTCAGATGCTTTGTTCCACAACCCAAAAATATTCATATAAAAATGATTACAAAATATAAAGAAAAATAAACCAATTAGCGGTACCTTCGTGGCCGGTGTGAGGGGGACAAGAGAGAGGAGGATTATTGTGTAGGACGACTTTCACTATCACTAAAGGAATCACTGATATCTCTTGACTCAATGGAATCTTTTTCATTTCGTGAAACCTTAACAAGGAATCTATCCAATGTGACATTGCATTGTCGTTAAACAGACTCATCACTAGCACTACTACAGCCTTATTCGGGTGGTGCTTTTCTACAAAATTGTGCTCTTATTGCAAGACATTGCTTGTATATCAAGGCAACATTTTTCAGAAATGTTTGCTTGTCTTGCAAAACGCTCTCAAACCAAGTTACTTGTAAACCAAGGTATTACTGTATATGCAAAAACATGTTAAAAAAATGTTACCAAAAAGATTAAAACTTACCTGTGTCGCAGCGGCACGCTCCCGTCTGAAGTTCTGAAGGTTCTAGAACTGCCGCAACGGATCATGGGGTCGGGCGCATGCGTAGTAGAGACCTTCGGCCGGAAGAGAAGAGACATAGGGTAAGTCAATGCAGGTAGCCCAGCAGCGTGCACCCACACAGACGCCGTGTGACACAGAAGACACAGCGTTCAGTGCTGGATCAGAGACCGGCACCAGCGCTGGAGGGACTTCTGAAATCTACTGGAAAGAAGAAGATGATCGAATCTAGAGGTATCATTTAAGGTAAGTCCTTACACTAACATGGGGGGGGGAGTTAGACTTTAAAAGGAGAACTATGGGGTCAGTGTTTTTCCCCATAGTTCTCCTTAGGGTAACGGATTAATGTCACTTTAAGACAAAACGCCTAGGTGTAAAAGGAGCCTACAGAGGAAGGTAACCCTACCTAGCCAAAATGAAATGTAAATCCCGAACACTTGTCCTTGTAAGAAAACAAAAAATACTATTCCAGTGTAGTCTTCCAAGCAGGCAAGTTCCACTTCCACTCCGCGATCTTGAATCAAGATCCAGAGCATGCACAGACACGACTCAGGTCTCTGCTAGATCCCATAGACGTGGGCATGTCTGTATCCTCGGGTCTCTGCCAGGTCTTAGACCTGGGCAAGTCTGTATCCTCGGGTCTCTGCCAGGTCATAGACCTGGGCATGTCTGTATCCTTGGGTCTCTGCCAGGTCATAGACCTGGGCATGTCTGTATCCTCGGGTCTCTGCCAGGTCATAGACCTGGGCATGTCTGTATCCTCGGGTCTCTGCCAGGTCATAGACCTGGGCATGTCTGTATCCTCAGGTCTCTGCCATAGACCTGGGCATGTCTGTATCCTCGGGACTCTGCCATAGATATATTAGCAGGGTGTCTGTCCGTGCTCTGGATTCCCTGCGCAAGTGCAGAAGCGATGATGATCTCTGCCAGGTATTGTATAAGAGGGAGGGGGGAGAGGCAGGTGAGAGGGTGTCATCTTTCTAGGTAATTATGCTCTCCTCTGTGATTTATATCACTATTAGACATGGGCCCAAAGCTGGCCATGTTCTGGTAGATTTTCATACAAACGTTCATACGAAAAAGCTCATCACAACATTCCACAATGCCATCAGAGACTTGGCGAATGTCGTTCATAATTTTGCTTGGTTAGAACATGGTATGAATTAGTGATGCACCGACACCGGTATTTTGGTACCGAGTACGAGTACCGATAATTTTTTTTCCGTACTTGCCGATACCAATTACCGAGTAACCTAAGTCCCGTTCAGGAAACCAGGTGGCGTGTAAAGACTCGCCACCCGGCTTCCCGATTAACAATCAAGTCTGTCCCCTCTCACCTCAGCATGTCACCCCCGGGGCCTCTCCAGCCAGAACACGGCCTGACTCAGTGTAATGCCGCCGACGGGGCGGCCTCTTGTTTGTCTGCCGCGGTCCTCTGCGCCCCACCGTGGAACGCGGAAGACGCACGAACTCCGGGTTGTGACGCGGCGGCTGCGTTTCACGGTGGAACGCGGAAGTCGTCCGGACCAATCAGCGATCCCTCCTCACTTCCTGGCTCTATTTAAGGGCACTGATGAGGCAGCATGGCGTTCTGTGATTGTTGTCTGAACGCCTGCTGCCTCACGAACCTGTGTATGGGACTGTTACCAACCGGACCCTGCTCATCCCCCTGCTGCCATTTGGAAGACGGACCTGCTCAGTTCTGCTACTGGAGTCACCTGGGAGTCTCAGCCATCACTCAGCTACTGCCAATCGCAAGTACCCTATCTGTGAGAGAGCACCTCTCCTCTGCTTGCCTGCAGGCTGATATGAACTGTGTGTTAGACTTACTGAGTATCCGCTCTTAACCCTGCCGCAGCCACTGCATTCTAGTGTTTCAATTACCAACCCACAGTCTATGAAGCAATAGTACTGTGTTGAATTGTGTTGTTTTTCCTTTGATCACGTGATGGTAGAATCTCAAACTCACCGTTGAGATTGTGAGTGACGCCTGAGATTCGTATCTGATTGATCCTATTACTCCGCAGTTGAGATCCACTATTGTAAAAACTGCAGACGTGACACTCAGGTACCCAGCCGGAGCCGTCCAATCAGGAAGCCGGGCGGCCCCCTGCTTTCTGATTGGCCGGCTCCATGCTCCCTCGTCGTGAGATGACGAGGGAGCATGAAGCCAGCTTCCCGGCCAATCAGAATGCCGGGCGCTGCATCATTACATGGCGCCTGGCTTCCTCATTGGCCGTGAAGTCGGCTCTATGCTCTCTCATTACAAGTGACGAGAGAGCATAGAGCCGCTTCCTGGCCAATCAGGAAACCGGGCAGCGTGTAATGACGCGCTGCCCGGCTTCCTGATACTGGAAGTAATCGTGCTAGGCATCGGAGCATTTGGACGAGTACTCACCCAAATACTTGGTATCGGTGCATCCCTAGTATGAATGAAGTTTCCCCAAGGAAAATTCATATAGTAGCATCAATTTGACCTCACTATAAGAAAACTATTTTTTCCAACAAGATTCTACTGGTGTATAGCCACAAATTGCGCCTACAAAATTCCTCATGTGACACGGGCCTAAATTAGCCCTGAAACGCTCCTTAGACTAAAAAAATGGAAATGTATGCTGCAGCCATGCTCGGATAGACAACTACGAGGGGATTGTATCAAAATTGGAGCAGACAAAATCTGAGCAGCTGTGCGTGGCAACCAATCGGCTTCTGTCTTTCATTTTTTAAAGCTTAAAGTGGCATTAAAGTCACAAATTGTTTCCTCCCCCTCAGGGGCGCCCCGAGGTCGGGTGTCACCCGGTCTCTAGACCGGGTGACACCCCGCAGTGTAGTCATCGCGCATGCGCAACTATCCAATTGATGCCTGCCGTCGTCCATCTTGGTGATGATTCCAAAAGATGTCACCAGCACTCCAAAAGTAGATTCAATATATTTTAATGACAACGGTCATTCAAAATCACAAGTACTTTCGGGGCCACGTTGGGTCCCCGTCATCAGGCTCATCAATCAACCATCTTGGTGATGGACGCCGGCAGAGAGAGGAGGGGACATTTACCGGGCGGGATGAGGTATGGGTCCCCTCCTCTCTCCTGACACTGTCCATGTCCGACTATTTAGAGGGGGTGACACATCCCGTGTGACACCACTGCTCCCCCTCATGCTGCTTTAAGGGCTTACCTTACATGATGCCTCTTGACCCCCATCATCTTCTCCCTTCCAGTTGTATTCAGCAATCCCTCCGGCGCCGGTCTCTGATCCAGCGCAGACTCCTCATGTCCCATGGTGTCTGTCCGACGTGCACACTCCTGGCTGCGTGCATTCACCTACACTGTGTCTCTTCTCCCTGCCGAAGATCTCTACCCAGGGCCGGTGCTAGGTTTCCTGCCTACGCAGGCAAGGTGCAGTTTTGCGCCCTCCCATCCCCGCTCTCCCCTCCCCGACACCCTGTAAAAACAGGGCATTTTGACAAGTACTTGTCAAAATGCCCCGATGTTTGCGTTATGTTTTTTTTTTTCACTTACCTTCGGCGCCGGAGAGCAGCGGCGAGTCAGCGCTGGTCCAGTGGGAGGAGCTCCAGGTGGGGTCCTAATTTAGCTGGCCGGCGACTGCCAGAGGTGCCACGCGTGTCGAGATCCTCAGGCAGTCGCCGGCCAGCTAAATTAGGACCCCACCTGGAGCTCCTCTCACCGGACCAGCGCTGACTCGCCGCTGCTCTCCCGCACCGAAGGTAAGTGGAAAAAAAAATATAGCGCAAACATCGGGGCATTTTGACAAGTACAAGTACTTGTCAAAATGCCCTGTTTTTTCCACCCTCACCCTGCAGCGCCCTTGCGGTAGCGCCGGGCCTGTCTCTACCTCGCATGCGCCCGCCCCATCATCCTGCACAGTTGCTCAAGAAGCATCATATCCTCAGACGGGAGCAAGCGGTGGAGACAGAGGTAAGTACAGTAATTACCTTTTTGTTAACTTTTCTTTTGCATATATTTAGTGTTTGCTAGCAGTAGAGATATGCAAGAACAAAGAAGAGTTTAATTCTACTTTAATTCAAGAGAGAAGCCGATTGGTTAATATCGGCAACTGTTTCAGATTTTGTCCGTCCAGTTTTGATAAATTCCCCCTATGTGTTTTAAACCGACAATCTACTGCATGCAGCCAGAGACGTAATCCCGCGTTCCGCATACACATAATAGGTTACTCCGAAGCCCGCTGAAATCACTCAGTAAGGTACCTGCCAATCAGGTTACTACGCCCTACTCTGCCTTCTCCATAGTAACGCACACCCCCTCCCCCTCTTACGTCACCTCGGCGTCTGAAGGTGGCAAAGAAAAGCCGGTCCCCATCCTTTGTTCTCATTGGTTGCCCTTATTTCCAAGGAGACGATTTTCCATTTATCCCCGCCTTTTGCCTCTCATTGGCTCGGCTCTTCCCACCAGGTTGTAATTGGTAGCTCTGTCGTCCAGTCGGCATTCGAATAATCTTTCGCCTCGGATTACGTCTATCTCTTGCAGAGCTGCGCAGTGAAAACTTTCATTCGCCGCCATTTTGTGCCAGAGACGGATCGCCAGTCGTCTTCCCTTAGTCGCTATTCCCCGGTTTATTTATCCCCCTCGTATCCCTTAGCGTTGTCGTTGTCGCCAAGTCACGCATTTACGGCAGTATTGGTTATTAAGCTGAAGAAAAGAGGTAAGTGGACGGCGCCGGCAGTATGGGAAAATGGCCGCCTAGTAAGGCTTGAACGTCTGCGACACATACTAAAGGTCCACCTCATGAGCGCTTCTCATGTATTAGTCCGTTGTTTGTGTCTCGGTGTGTGTACAATCTTGTCACGTTTCATCAGCTCGTGATGCGGCCTGGCCTGTACGTCCTAAACACAGTTGCTCGGGTTGGGAAAACAAATCCCATTCTTCGAGTTCATTTTTTTAAATCTAGCATTCCTTTAACCCCAGGCTAACCAGAGGCGGGAAAGCCATCTAAATGGCCCGGTCAGTACTTCCTGATCGTAACAATACAACGGGATAATTCCCGGGATCGCAATTTATTGTGCATTTTCCTTTACATTTGTTCCCATTCCGTGTTTTACCACGTGCTCTTCACGTCGATGCCGCGCGTGCCTGATTGTGAAATTGTTTGTATGCAGCGGATGGCCTATGCACTTGGAGCCGCCTGGTGCCATGTGTGACCCAGGAAGTGTTAACCTTTACCATAGCAAGCAGAGACCTTTATTTCCTGTGGCCTACACTAGACACGCTAAGCTAGTTAGGCTCCATTCATGCATAGTGGTAGTGTTTTCCGCGCAGAACGAAACGGTGCAAACTTTAGCACGTATACGAATTCCGCACGTTTGCTGCTATTACTGTAGCTGGAACTTACGGAACCCTCCATGAAATTGCACTTGTACTGTTTTGCGGAATGTGCGGTTTCGTACTGTGCGGCCACTGCAAAAGTCTGAGTAATGCACCTTAAAGTGCAATTTTTTTTCCGCATGTTAGAGCGGGTTCGTACGCCTGCATACTCGTTTACAACCACTCCTGTGGGAATGGAGCCTGAGCTAGCCCCTGTTTACACTACCCGTGTATGGGAACGTATCAGCACAGGGGAACACATTTGTTTCATTGGACTGTCCTATTGTGTGACAAAGTTCTAGTTGCAAGCTATGCATGTTTCTTTTTGACGTGTAGACGCGCGCTTGCTTTCTGTTTAGGCCTTGTTCACACAATAAAATTTAAATTATGCAGCGCCAATGTTCACACAATTTCCAGACCAGAACAGTTTGTTCCCTGGCCAAAAAAAGCATCCCTATGAGCCCTGTCCACACCAGACAAAATACTGCTGGTCTCATTTCTCTGGTCCGGAACGCAGTGTACTGCATGTAAACTCACTGGACTGCACCTGAAAGCCCATTTAACGGTTAGGCACATTGTGCATGTGGTGCGATCAAAATGCTGCAAGCACTATTTTGATCAGACCGCAGGCATAGTGCCTTGCGATCCTGTGCGAGCGATTTGCATTGCGGCCAGAGGGCGCGGCTACGGCGCCATCCACTTGAATGGCCCACAACGCCCCCTCCTGCCCCACTAAAAAGTGAGACGTTTGCAATGCGTTCTGTCCAGTATCGGGGTGTAACGCAAGGCAACTGCTCTGAACGGGCCCTTAAGCGTAAAAAAAAAGCGGCAAAAATGCACTGCATTTGCAGATCTGGTCTGGACGTGGTGTGAAGAAGCCCTTAGGGTGCCACTAACAAATAATGGGAGTGCACGCTGTATGAATGTGTGCAAAATCATAATGGGAGCTTGGGGATTTTTTTCCATTGTTTTCTTCGTAGTATTAGTCTTCTTCTGCCCTGTGCTAAACTGCTAGTTTTAAACTTTGAAAAGATAAATAGTAAATATAGATAGAAGCTAGGCTGTACAGTAAACCACTTTTAGGACTCATGCACACCACTTAGTTGTGTTAAAGACACTAAACTCAGGAGTTAAATCTTAAAAAGTGCCCCAACTATTGACAAAAATGTAATTTGTGTATCACTCAGCTGTAGATCTTTAAATCATCTCTGAATTCAGGGGGGGGCTACTTGAATGCATTTTAAGGTTGAGGCAGTTCACACCTGGGTGATCCGTGGCCGCACAGCAATCATGCACGAAATTGCGCGGATGGCAACGCAGTCACGAAATTGCACACCACCGATGATCATGCTGGCGGTGCCATTATTTTATAATGGCGTCCCATGCAGATTGCACAGCTTCCCAACACGATACCTCCCGTGCAATCTTGCACGATAGTGGTTCAAAGACCCGCACGTTGCGTCACCAAAAAGTTGCTTTTTTTTCTCTGCGATTGCCACGTGGATGTAATCCCATTGCTGTCATCCCCCTCCCTCCAATGGATGCCTCCATCAGCTAGCCGGTTGCTCTCAGGACCCTCCCCCACAACCAGGAAGTACCTTCCCGGTTGTGGCAGAGGATACAAGCAGGTGGGGGGGTTTAGAAAAGTACTGGGTGCAGACCAAATTTGGAGCAGCTGTGCATGGCAACCAATCCGCTTCTCTCTCATCCTAACTGAGGAGAAAAGCGGATTGGTTGACATGCAAAGCTGCTCCAGTTTTGAGAAACTCCCCCCCAGCCTTTTTAGTACTACAACTCCTGAGTTTAGTGACACTTAACACATTCAGGTTATTTTGTGCACTAATCTAAATTGCATTCAGGCAGAACAGCAAAAATCATGCAAGTTTTTCTCTAGTGGACTACAGTTCAGGTGCCTTGGAAAGGTGCATTGTTATGCCAATCACAATGCGCATACCGTGTGTTACCACAATGCATGAGATGAATGGGCCCTTATTGTCAATGCTGTGTTTTGTTTTTTGTGGGGGTTGGTGCGTACCATACAAAAGCCATACCATACAATGGTGGTGCTACTAATTTTTTAAAGCTCATAAATGTTTATCAAAACTTTTATTTTACTATATAAACCTGGAATGAATGAATAATTATCTAAATTTTTAAATTGTGCCAGTGAAAATCAAAGGTGTGCAAAATTGTAAATAAGCAACTTGCACTAAAGACCTGGAGGTTGGTTTCACACCTTTGCCTTGTTGTAACACCCAGTCTGCAGTGCTGTGTGTGTTGCAATAAAATGATGTGGGCTTACACTTTATCACATCGCACTGATGTTGAATGAATGTAACTTAAAAAGGTGATTTTAAAAAATCAAGCAGTGTGATGCGTTGTAACCATACACTTGAGTGTATGTGCACACCAGCACGCACCATAGTTTGAAGGGTCTCATTTCTGGTTTAATTTTGATCTTCAGAATACAAGGGTGGTGGTGCTCCAAGGCTACTTGGAAAGAGCAGTCAACTAAGGGGAACAAACCTTGTTCCAAGAATCCATTAGACTGGATTTACACTTTTTTTCATTGCTTGCGATGCATTACAGAATGCCTTTCATAGTTTTCAGTTCCTGCTCTATTTCTAAGCAGTCATTGACATCAGCAAGGCTTGAATTACAGAAAGCAGTTATGTGTGTTGTCTCTGCCCACTATATCAGCTTTGCCATTTACAAAGCACAACCTCTGATGACTTATTATCTCCAGGAGGCCCTCTGTCCAAATTGTAACTCAACAACATATCTGGTTAAGGGATGGATGCGTTCCTAATTAACACTCGGGATGAGCATAAACAATACTTGGGGAGTGTTTTATATATGGAAATTTTCAAACAAATGTAAAGAAAATTCAGTGTGGAATATTTTTACAAATTGAAAGTCATTTTGTTACACTAGAAACGCGAAATGCAGTGTATATAAAAGTACAGCTTATTCAGTAAATTAAACTTGCTTTTTAAAATGTTATTTTTTTAATTATAAATGTGATAACAAGGACTGTATATGATGATAACATTTCAACTATACATGAGAACAGGTAACCACCCCCTTTCCCTCAAAAGCGACAAAACAAGCAAGAACATTTTTGCAAATTGCAGCTTTGCTCTTAGCAGAAGTTGCAAAGTGGACATGTTTCCAAACTCTAAATTTTGGTATCACCATTTTACTGAGAGGAGGAAAAAAAACTACATTTACTGAGCAGACTATAGGTAAACATTATACTGTGATTGTGTAGAATATTATTAGGAATCATTTAAAGGGGATAAACTAATTTGTCAAATGTACCCTCTTGCCTATCAATGAAGGCATGTGAGGACAGGACAGAAACTATCATCTACTATCATACAATCACCCAACTGTAGGAAGTACAAGATAGAGTCCACAAGCTAACTAAACTGGAGCCTTTCCTCTGCAGCGCCCCTAGTGGCAGAAATGCATATTTCTTTTTGCGTTTGAGAAGTACAGTGTTATTTGAATTGTTTTCCAGGATCTGCTTGTCAGCTGAAAGAATGTGCAAAAAATTCAGACTTTACATAAAGTCTCAAATCTTTCATTTGTGTGGGGGGGGGGGGTAACAGTACGGCCGCCCAGATCACTTGTACAAAACGAGCGCCTGCTCCCCTTTTCTACTTTTTGCCCGCGTTAAATGTAGAAGGAAAAAAGAAAAAAATACTTGCATGGCGTCCGGAACTGCGTGTCCTGGGCGCTGGGCGATAGGAAGCCAGCATCCATGTAAATAGCATATTTTTCTGAATAAGCCCAAAGGTATTTGCACCTCTGGGTTATTGCATGTTATAAATTGTAGCTACCAGCAGACTCCTGCTTTTGTTCACTCCCTATACAGACACAGGAGGCAGTTCGGTTAGGGCCCATTGTGCTGCGGTAACACCATTCGTCATGAACAGCATTGCAGTCCATCTTGCTTACGGACCTGTGTCTTGTTTGGCCAAAAATTCTACATGCACCATTTTTGTTGTTGTTGTTAGACCATGCAATTGAATAGGCACGCAATGCACATTAGCGCGGTATGTAAATAGGCCCTTATGGTCTACTTTCCAAGCCTTAAGGCACCTCAGATTCTCTAGAATGGAATGTAAGGAGATGTTTATAGTATTCTTTTTCAATCAAACTGGGCTTTAGTGAACAATATTTAAGTTACAACAATGACGTGGGGCAGGGGTAGACAAATTAATATTGAATCCAGGAGCCAGCTGACATTTTGTTTAGGAGCCTGCTCCATTGAAAACAACTATTGAAAACCTCGAAAGTAAGGCAGGTGTCTTCTGTAATTTTGAAGGAGCATTGGCTACCTGTCACCGATTGAGGGCCCATTCACACCACATCCAGATCATCTGCAGACCAGATTGTTTCCCGGACCCAAAATGCATCCTAATGTATCCCTATGCTATTTTCTGGCCTCTGTTCACACTAGTGCAGTCCGTTCCACGCCAGAAAAATACTGCATGTCTCATTTTACCTGGTCTGGAATGCACTGGAACTGCGGACAGGTTCACACCATTTTCTGGACCAGATCTGGTCTGGAAAATGGTGTGAACCTTCCTTTAGGGCCCAGTCACACCAGATTTGTTCAGGTGCTCTGGGCACCCTTGCCCAGCGCTGTTCTAATGGATAAATAAGGCAAATGGCCTTGTATACAGTGAAGGCAGTTCATCCCACTGTGTTGCGGTTCTACAGTTGTGCTCATAAGTTTCCATACCCTGGCAGAATTTATGATTTCCTGGCCATTTTTCAGAGAATATGAATGATAACACGAAAACGTTCTTTTATCACTCATGGGTAGTGTTTGGCTGTGTTTTACTCTTTTCCAATCACAATAACAGAAACTACCCAAATGACCAGGACTTGAAACATTTTAGGGTGTCTTACCAGTCAAACATGTCAGCATGACTAGACTATAGCCTTGCAATTTATGTTAAAGTGACATTAAACCCTCAGATTTTTAACATAAACCAATACTGTAATGTGTGCCTTACTGTAATCCATGGTTGTTTCCCTTCTCTTTGCTGCTCTTCCTTTTAAATCTGTATCTGTTCTCATACTTGGGGAGAACTTCTGTTTTGCAGCAGACTGCCTTGTCTCTGGAATGGTTACATGGTGTCTGTGTGTACGTTTGCAGCCTGAGCCAGCACTACAGGAAGAGGCCCTCAGCTGCAAAGGGAAGTTCTGCCCAGCATGAGAAGAGATACAGATTTAAAAGGAAGAGCAGCAAAGAGAAGGGAAACAACCATGGATTACAGTAAGGCACACATTACAGTATTGGTTTATGTTCAAAAATCCGAGGGTTTAATATCACTTTAACATTTTTTGGGGGCAGAGCTTTCTTTTGGTGGTATATAAAATCACCACTGGGGGGATTATTTTTTACTATATAATGCAAAAAGTACATTAAATTAAAGAAAACAGTTTCCCTACGTTATAAAACATCTGTTCTTGCCCATATTTTTGGTAAAATATAAAAGACGGGGGTCACGTCGGGTAAATAGACACCAAACAGGTCAAGCCTTAAAATTGCGTGCGCCCGCAAAATCGCAACAAACGACCACACTGAAAATTGACCATGGGCGACGCTTAAAACGCTTTTACCACTCATCAGTGTAGTGTTATCAGTGATTAATGGCCCTAAAATTATTGCTCACGCTCCGACGTTCGTGGTGATATGTAACATGTGCGGCACAATAGGTGCAATAGTTTTTGCACGTAGGGTCACCCGACGCATATCATATCTGCATGTGTATGTGGGGGGGCAGAGGACTTTTCAAAAAAAACATTTTTTTTTTGGATACTTTAATGTTTTTGTATTTTTTTTTTTTTTTTTACACAACTTTATTGCTATCACATGGGTGGGGAGGGCTAAGCCCCCTATGTGATAGCCAATTTACATGATAGGTCCTCTTTATGAAGACATCAGGGGTCTGCAAGACCCCTAATGTCACCTAGGGACCCCCAGAGAAGTTGATGAAGCAGAGATCTGCTTCATCAGCTTCTGTAGCTGGGAAGTGACACTGAATGCAGGAAGTGATGTAATATACATCACTTCCTGCATTCTGGGATTGGAGAGTAGATCAAAGGGAGATCGTGTACTGATCTCCTTTCACAGAGCGAGCCGTGCCATTCCCGGCCGGGCACAGCGGATCTCGGGGACCGGCAATGACAGTTGCTGGTAATACAAGCGATCGGGCGTCTTGAGAAGCTCAATCGCTTAAATGTAAAGCGGCCGGCCGTGTAATTACAACGGCCGACCGGCCGGGAAGCTGCCCGTCGGGCTCCTTCGTCCTCTCGGCACAAGACGAGTGGATTTTTCAAGCCCTGCAAATGACCCTGATTAAAAGTTTACATACCCTGGTGATTTTGGCCTGATAACATGCACACAGGTTGACACAAAGGGGTGTGAATGACTATTAAAGGGAACCATCCTCACCTGTGATCTGTTTGCGTGTAATCAGTGTGTGTGTGTATAAAAGGCCAATTGAGTTTCTGGCCTTCTGACAGATCCTTGCATCCTTCATCCAGTGCTGCACTGACATGTCTGGATTATACAAGTGTATGTGCTGACAACATGTACTAAATGCAGTAAATGTTTTCACTGTAGCATGTTGGGATGCAGTGAATAGTACTGAAGGAACAGCAGCAAAGAGTTTCCCAGCACACTCGCCAGCCAGCATGCAAAAAAACCTGTCTAACCACTAAGGTTGTTTTGCTAGTACTGAAGGAAGTTTCACTTTGTTAAATTTTAAATAAAGTTTGCAAAAACAAATCATCTCCCCCAACACCGTGCCTTCTAACGCAGCTGCTGGTGTGAACCATACCTAGAAGTTACATTTTCAAGTGCCCTGGAACATGCAAGAGAATGTTAAGATTTGTTTTTGATGTGAGATGCACCTTGCCGTCTTCTACTGCCTTTAGACAGAAATGTTCTTTTACAAAGTGGTAAGATGGGTCCAGATAACAAGGTAATTGTTGGAGAGAAACTTCAGTTTGTTTCTAGAGATGGCAGAGGTGGATCTTGTCTTGCTGTGCCTTGAAGTGATGCATATCTTACTAGCGCACACAAGGGTGGCTTCATAGAACCCTGCAAGGGAAAGTAGCCACCCTAAAACAGGATATCAGGGCCAGTGCTAAGAGGAAAAGTGGATTCTGTAGGAAACTAAAACTTTTCAACATTAAGGAGCCACATCCATTGTAAATGCTTTTATCAGCATTTGACATCACCTTTAAACCTTTTGACTTTAATATGCATTTCGTATAAATAGCTATATTTTGTTGAGGAATTGACCCTTCAAAGAACCCTGGGAAGCGGGTGGGGGTAGATGAGCATTTTAATACATCTCAATTTTTTTACATAACAATTACAGTGGTACCTGTTCTTTCTTTCATGACGGTTTAAGAGTATCTGGGACGAAATGAGCACAGTACAGTTGGTTGGAAATCATTTTGCATGTGTTTGAGTGGTGGAAAATGCTACATGTTTGTTGGTGGCTTGTTTCTCCTATCCCATTATCCCTCATTCCAGTTTCCCTCAATCTGAAACTGTTCTCCCCTTCTCCTTTCCACAGGACAGAGATCTGAGCAGTTCTCCAAATTCCCCCTCCACCCTTCCCTGACCTGTTCTGGCTGAATTTAAATAACGACCACTCTCCTTGCCCTTCCTCATTTCCTCTAGGGTAGTCTTTTCAAATTGCACATGTAGCATTTCAGTTATTTTTAAGCGAAAGGGACTTAAATTGTTCTATAACAGTGAGGTTTTGCTGAACACCAGGAGCCTACAAACCTCCATTTTAAATACCAGCCAAGTCATCATTGTGAATTTTATTTTTATTGGACACGGAAGGACAAAATGTTGCACTTGTCAAGTCCTATGAACAGCCTTTCACCTCCTCCCCACCCCCCACCCTCCCTCTCCCATCCCTTCAATGCAGAATTTTTGGGGTGTGTTACCTGATGGTGATAAATGACACTTTGATATGACATGCTACAATTTTTTAAGAATAGCTAGAATTTTTAAATGGACTTTTTAACGTACTCTTCATTTTTTCTGATT
This sequence comes from Nanorana parkeri, assembly GCF_000935625.1. Lineage (NCBI taxonomy): Eukaryota > Metazoa > Chordata > Amphibia > Anura > Dicroglossidae > Nanorana > Nanorana parkeri. Next base: position 229,072 of record NW_017307712.1, read on the forward strand.
TGGATTATTTTCATAATTTTTCCCCTTTTTTTTTTCACAGCGAAGAATTTTTTTTGAAACATCAACTACAGTAAGTCTCGCTTTTCATGTGTTTTTTAAAAATTGTTTTTTTCATTTTTATTTTTCAAAAAAGTTCCTGCCTTACTGGTCTCCTTTTTAACATTGCTGTATTTCTGATATTTTTAATTTTTAGTTTTTATAGTTTTTGTTTTTATATTTATATGTATAAATGTTGGTTCTGATGCTGATTTTTCTCAATGTTTTTTTATTTTTATTTTTTATTTTTTATTTTTTTTTTCCTGGTGGGGGTTGGATTGGGAAGGAGAGTCTTTCTATCCTTTTCAAAATGCATAATCCGTCATTTTTGGTCCAGGTTATACGTTTTTCTCCCCATTGCTATGTGTAGTTGTCAGTATTTTTCTTGCTTTGTTTAAAGCTGGAATTAAACTGCATATGACTTAACAGGTTTTGGTATTGTTACTAGTAAAACTGTTGGAACCCTTTGCAATGTTTTCCTACTGTGCATTACCACTTGTGGGCAGTGGCGTTTTTGACAGTTGCCAGTCCATGTCCCTTCATTTAGGCCCCTTCCCTGCCCCTCCCCATTCCGTACCCCGTTCCTTTGCCCCACCGCTGACAACCAGCATCAAAGAAGGGAGCAAGACCTCTGGCATTCCATTCTTCTGACGCATGGTAAGGCTGGTTAATAAGGTAAAATAAACTGCATTCAGCTCTTTGTATACATCATGTGGATGTATAATTACATTTTGGTGTATAAAGACTTACTTCCTGCTTGCTAGCTGTGCCAGGACTGCCAAAATCACATTTTATCTGAAGCATTGCTGCAAGTGAGAACAGACATCTTTATTAGATGTAGTTGTACTCCGCATGCCAATTTATATCTGAATGTCTGGGCTTGATCCAGCTCAATTGAAAAGGTGATATTGCTTTCAAGCCTACTCGGATATAAAATGCTAAGGCGGATAACGCAAAAAGAATGATCAAAGTTAAAGCGGAACTCCGGGGGAAAATATTTGATGGGCGTTTACTCCATTCAAAAACATTGTGTACTCTGCGAAAAGAATACAAGACGTTTGAACGGGGAGAGCAAATAACATGTCTTGAGTGTATGTGATTTACAGAGCTGGCAGTGCAGGGATTACAGTTTTTAGGATGAACGAAACTATGAGTTTTACTTAACGCAGCATCCACACATGAAGCACCCATCATTAGAGGCAGGTTATTGGTACACAGCAAATGTCACTAACTATTTTTTCCTGGAGTTCCACTTTAAATTTCTGCACCATAAGCGTATGATTTATTAATGTCTTGTTAGTGGAGAAGTTATTTTAAAATAAGGGGGGGGGGCTCATAAGAGAAGGGGTAACTGTATTTTTATGGTTCGGATCTAAAGCAGGTTGCAGCTTTTCATGCAAGTACCTATGGGAAAGTTTATTTTATTTACTACAAATCTAGTAGCAGTACAAAAGTGAACATGTCATGTTTCATAATTTACTAGTCTGAATACTAACCTAAAGCTCTGAAGTCACAGATCTAGATATTCATTGTAATGACAGCTTCAGTGGTTATACTCGTGCCTTATTGTTTTCTGCTATAACCTCTGCCCAGTATAAAAGACAACCAGATTTTGACCATGATGCCCAGTGCACTTCATACGGTCAGACAAACCCCTTTCTGTTCCTCAGCACTTCATATTTATGTGAGGATGCTTGTGACATTTTTATCAGTGTTCTCAGCCTAGCACTGCCAAATCTTCTGTGATCGTCCTAGGCGTGGTGTAAAGATGCTGAACTCATTCTAGACTGAAGCGGCAGGAAGTGCAATACCAATGAGAAACTTTTATGTAAAAATCCACAACCTAGAGCAGTGCAGGAAAAAAAAAAGTTACGAGACTTTAGGTGGGCTTTAAAGAAGCACTCCAGGTTAGCCCCGCACTGCTCGCTTGTGTCTAGGTGCAAAAATAACAGTTTTATACTCGCCCAAAGCCCCGAGCCGGCCAGCTGTTGTAGCGCTCCCTCCAGCCTGTCTTCCTCTCCCTACAGCATTTGAATCTTCCTCAGCCTCCCCACGTATATACACTGTATAGATGTGGTGATTTACGGGTCCTTAGACCACTACAGAATATGGGGTGTAAGATGTTAGGATTGGTCCCTCGCCCTTACTTCTAACAACTACAGAATAATGGATTTCCCCTCTTGGTTAAAATGGTGACACGGAGAATCTTACTTGTCAGAATATTGACCAGAAAAGCTTGATACAGGTTCTAAACCTTCCCTACTTTCTCTCCAGAATGGCAAAAAAATGGTTTTGGCTCTATATACACTTTAAAGAAATGTCTTAAAGTATTACTAAAGGTTGGGTGTTTTTTTTTTTTGTGTTTTTTTTTTTTTCCTTAATGCATTTCCTGCATTAAGGTAAAAACATCCAGTACCTTTTAGACTCCCCGGTCCCCGCAGCGATCCTACGGTCACGAACCTCCTGGTTCTGGGGGAGAATACTGATGGCAGAGAAGCCGTAGGCTCCTTATGCTGTCAGTCAAACTGCTGGGCGGAGAGGAGGGACGTGGCCTGTCGCAAGGTTGTGTGCGCCTATGGACACGCACAACCACTGTGGGCATGGCTGTGAACGAGCATGCAGGGGTGCCTCCACAGTAACCGCTTAGCTGATGGAGGCAGTTGTGGCGAGAAAATTAGGATCTAAAGGATTTTTTTTTAAAAATTCTATATAAATTCAGTTTCCCTAGTAATAAAAATAAATAAGGGTTAATATCACTTTTTTATTCTGAGTATAATGCAGATGTAAAACTAGCCGAACTATATATTCTATTGGTAATGGGCATCATTGTGTAAAAGGTATACCTGTTTTGGCCTTGCGTTTCTGACTTGATAGATTTCCTGGTGCTGTATCTTGCGTTTCATAATAGTTGTTCTTTTCCTATAGGTCTTCTTTGTGTAGGGTTTGAAAATGATGGCCAGCAACATCACTAATAAAACAGATCCCCGTTCTATGAACTCCCGAGTGTTTATTGGGAACCTAAACACGTTAGTGGTGAAGAAAGCGGATGTAGAAGCAATCTTTTCTAAATATGGCAAAATTGTGGGCTGTTCCGTACACAAGGGTTTTGCATTTGTACAGTACAACAATGAGCGCACTGCCCGTACAGCTGTAGCAGGAGAAGACGGACGCATGATAGCTGGACAAGTCCTGGGTAAGGGACTGAAAAGATTGTTTTATAAAGTAGCTTTAAACTTCAAGCTACCCACATTAGGGGATTTTAGTCCTATAGAAATGGGTGTGCTTTGTCGTTCTTGGGTTAAAATGTACCAATTGTTGAAAACTGATTTGTATCTTCCCCACTTGTACATTTTCCCCATTTCTGACTTGTACATTTTAGACATCAACCTTGCGGCAGAGCCCAAAGCCAACAGGGGAAAGGGAGCAATCAAACGGTCAGCAGCTGATATGTATGGGTGAGTAAATTTTTCTTTTTTTCAGAAATAAACTTTTAATGTATCCAAAAGAAAAAAGTAGCACATATTTGTACAATAGTGTCCAAAACATTGTATAGCTCTATAAAAGGGGCGTGTTTTGTACCGCTTTACAATGGCCCAGTTAGTCAATCTGTTTTATTCCCGTGCACATTTTCTTTAATAGCCGTTTAACATTCCGTATGTTTTCTTTCTGCTAGATCTTCATTTGAACTGGACTATGATTTTCAGCGAGACTACTATGAGAGGTAAATGCATACTAATAGACCGAGTTGAAACTGAATTTTCTTCAAACAGTGCTAATGATAAATACTTTTTTGTTTACAGCTATACTGCAGCCAGAGTACCCCCACCACCGCCTATTGCTCGAGCTGTGGTACCTTCAAAGCGTCAGAGGGTTTCTGGAAACACTTCACGTCGTGGAAAGAGTTTCAACTCCAAGAGCGGTCAGCGGGGTGGATCATCCAAGTCTAGCAAGTGTAAGTTTCTTGTCAAGGTGTAAATGATGGTGGCCAGTTTAGAATATGAGTTAAATAAGTCATTATTAGTCTTTTGCACAAAATGCTGCTTCATTCATTTACATATTGGACAGGTCATTAGCATAAAGATGGATTTGAATTTCCCATGATAATGTTATGATATAGATTTTATCTTCAGTTGGACTCAATTTATTGCTTGCTATTACCCAATACAGCTCAGTGGTTGCTCTGTTCTGCTTAAATTAAAATTCTATATCTACTAATGTTTTTGTGCCTTTTAATTGCGCATTACTCTGTTACCAGATTTCTTAATGCTAGAGATGGACAACAATTGGATGCCACAATGTGTGGTACTTTCTGTGATTTTTAGATTCACCTTTTTCTCTTTTGTTTAGTGAAGGGGGATGATCTTCAGACCATCAAAAAGGAGCTCAGCCAGATAAAACAGAGAGTAGACTCTCTCCTGGAAAGCTTGGAGCGAATTGAACGTGAGCAATCTAAACAGGGTGAGTAATGTCTTGGTAGTAAGTGATATGGTATTGCATTAGAATCATAAATTCCTAAATGGCAATTCCCTCCAGAAGTCAGTAGTACATAAAGGTATTTTAGTTTTGCAACCTCCTTAATTATCTTCTGTTTTGAATGATTCTATGTTTAAAAGCAATGGAGGCAATATTGTCTTTTATTTTTGTCAGACAGGATTCATAGGAGGTGTATGGGCTTCCACTAAAATGTTTGCCCATCCAACATATTGCCATATGCATGCCTGTTTCCAATCACTCCTTCAGCATACTGATGGATTGGCATCTTTTGCTTCCACCTTACTGCGCTTATCTGCAAAGACACAGTCACACACTAGCACATTCTTAGATCAGCCTGTAATTCTCTTGCTCCCCTGAACTGATAGCCCCCTTACCTCTAGCTCTAAATCTGATAGGGTAGCCTGTAACTCCCCACTCTTTGTTTAGTGAAGGGAGAGGATCTGCAGACCATCAAAAAGGAGCTCAGTCAGATAAAACAGAGAGTAGACTCTCTCCTGGAAAGCTTGGAGCGAATTGAACATGAGCAATCTAAACAGGGTGAGTAATGTCTTGGTAGTAAGTGATTTAATATTGCATTAGAATAATCATTTCTGAATTGGCAATTCTCTCTAAAAGTCAGCAGTTACTGTACATAAAGGTTATTTAGTTTTTCACCTAATTCGCTTCTGTTTTGAACCATACTGTGTTAAAACAGAAGAGCAACAGTGCTTGTTTAATGCCAGAGGGTTTATAGGAGATCCATGGGATTCCACTAATCTTTCCTTTTTCTTAGGTCAGCCTGTAAATTTTCTTACTTTCCCCGAATTGATAGCCACCTCTAGCTCTAACCCCACTTGGGTTGTCTGTAATTTGCCAATTCTAAAGTTTTATTATGGGCTTTTTTTTTTTTTTTAAACCCGCTTATGAATTCAGCAGTTTTAAATGTAGCTGCCAGTGTTTGATGTGCTCTTGAAACAAATGAGCAAGTTTAAAACAAAAATATGGTGCTGGAACCGTCTGTCTGTTTACAGTATCTTTTCTGTATGTAGAGATTGGGTTTTTCTGTAAGCACAGCCACATTTGCTTGATAAAACCCCACTGACCTTGCGAGAACCAGTGTTTTTTTTTATTTTTTATGTAGTTAGAAATATCTTGGGCCTTCCTCAGGCTAGTAAGAAACATACTCATGAATTTGTGCAATTCCAGTGACTGTTCAAGTTATCTGCTTTGTCACCATTGCATCAATTGTAGAAAGCAGCATGTCTGACATACGAAGATAAGCTGCATCTACCTGGGGTGGCTCATTCCTTCTTTAAAAGAGCACTTTAAACCTGATTTAGGCTTCCAGTATGTACAGCTTAACATGTGCAAAGTCTCTAAAATCATGACTGAAGGCAGCATTAGCTGACACTTCCCTCTGAAAGTGCTAGTTGCCTTCTCTCATTAGGACCCTCTTTCTACATTAAGTCAATGACTTGTAACAAGGATGCAGGTAAGAACTTTGGACTTCTGATCTGCATGCTTGTTCTGGGTTGGTAACTCCGAATGTATTGAAGCAGGAGGATCAGTTTATGTTGTGCAGCAAAAAGGTCTTTTGTTTCAGCCTACATTTTTGTCGTGACAGGTTTACTTTAAATAAAGGTACCATGTTTTGATTAGTCTTGATTTTGCTTTGGATATTTGAGGAAAAATTTGTCTCACATGTGCAAAAAAAATAATGTTTTCGTTAGAAACAAAAGCAGATGAAGAACAGGGTGGAAGCTCTGTAAAGAAGGAAGAAACCGGTGTTAAGATGGTTCCAGAGGAAGGAGGAGATTCTGGAGAAGAAGGAGACCTACTTGATGATGACGAGCAGGGAGAAGATGTGGTTAGTACTTCTGTTTTTTTTTTCTTCAAACCAATCTATTGTTAATTTGATTTGTCTTATCAATGAAAATGATAACATTCGTCTTCATCAATGCCTTTTAAGTTTCTCAGTTGACAAACGACAGAGGAGATTGACTTGTAGCCAATGTAGATACAGAATGATACACAAAGCCCGCAGGAAACATTCCCCTTCTTAAAATGTATTTATAGCCAAACATTTGCTTCAGATTCTCACACCTGGCTATTTCTACTTTTGCAGTCAAATTGGGATAATACCTATTTTACTTTTTCCCATTTCCCAGATATATAAACCTAGAATAGGGTTTTTTTTTTGTTTTTAACCAGGAAGAGTATACAAAGAACTGTTTATAATACTTGTTTTACAGCCATTTTGATGAAAGATAATGGCAAGGGTTGTACAGTACAGACTGCAGGCATGAATAAAAGCCATCTCTTGGTGACTCTTTTTGAGCTTACCTTTGTGAAAGCCATTGCCATCCAAATTACAGCTGTCTAGTGTATTGGACAGGTGAACCTGATGAAACATTTTGGCAAATGAGCATCCGGATTTGAGGTTAGATTTTCTTTTCACTAATGTAGAATAAAAAAAATGATTGGGAAGGCCAGCTCCTAACGTGTGCAACAAAAGGGATTGTTGGGAACAGAGACCTGAAGGTTTTTTTTTTTTTTTCTCTAAATGTGTTTTTGTACAGTGTGTGCAATAAATAATATATTTGAAACTCTGCATTTTTTTTTTTCTCGTCAAATCAGCTTGAAGAAATGAAAGATGGTGACAAAGAAACAGAGGAGGGAGAAGATGAAGGGGACAGTGCAAATGAGGAAGACTCTTAAGTGTTCTAAATTCCCTACAATCCCTTTCTGCCTATTGTGTATAGTTGGCTCATAGCTCTACCTGTTAACATCCTCCATACCACCAGCTCTTTAAGCCTGTTTATTATGCACCCTGCATTTCCTTTGCCGCCTCTTCATTTTGATACCTACTTGCAACTTCTAGAATAAAAGTGTATTGTTTTTACCTGTCTTGCAGTCTTTTTACTTTATCTATTCATTTTGCAGAAGTTGAGTTGGGTGCTTGTTACTTGCATCGTTAGATGACAAGGGTTAATCTGTGTATTTAAACTTTCATTTGCTGACAGGTAATTTTCAAATGAAAGATCTTGCTTTAAATATTCAGTTTTATGTTAATAAAGATTATATATATATCTTCAGAAATTAAGTGTATTCCATGTAAATTTTGCTCATAGGTGTGTTTGAATGTCTGGTTAAGCAGAAAAAAAGGCCTAATTCACTAAGGGCCTGTTCACATGAGATCAGGTGCGGATCTGCAGACTGATGCAGTGCGTTTTTGATGCGTTTTTTTTTTTTTCCCCCCTGTTAGTATGTTAGCAGCAGTGCAGTGTGTTTTTGATGCATTTCCGGACCGGCAAATTTTTTCTGTCGTAAGCTGAACGGACTGCGCACGTGAGAACTGGAGCCCATAAAACACATAGGGATACATTGGGATGCATTTTGAGTGCAGCAGCGTACGGAGCTGGTCAGCACACAAAACGGACGTCGTGTGAACAGGCCCTAAACGTTATCGTATGAGATATGGCCACGTGACCATTTTTAGTGAAATATTACATAAGAAAAGGGTCAATTCATTAAAAACAAATTAACGGACGTGAGAACACACAAAAAAGATAATTATCACATGAAAAACATTAAAATTCACCCCCCAAAAAACCCATATGAGGTAATTAGTACATGGCTGTGGCAGTGTTCATAACCACCAATTTGAGGCAATGGATGTATTGGGAAAACACATTGCTAAAATATATGTTCATCCAAAGGAGGCTACACAGAAGAATGCCACCCTGAAGGCAGGCAGGGGGACCAAAAAAAAGCGTTTTACATGCCTTGGCATAATTTTTTATATTATGGTTGCTATGACGACACCAATGTGCCCCCTGGTGAAAAAAAAATAAGTGGGAAAAAAAGCCTGAATGAGGCCGATTTTAAATACAGCAAATATCTCATTCGATAACTCAGACTTTAGTGAATTGTATATTTAAGAGTTAAAGAACGCATTAGTTATTTGACCTGAAAACGTTTTTACCTAAGCCGTATTTAACTTGGTGAAACCAAGCCCAAAGTCTGTTAGATCATTCCTAAAAGCTTTTATTACTAGGGCAGAAATGGCGGGCGATTTTCTGTTGCTGGTAGTAAGTTTCTCCAAAAGATGTGACTTACTACAAAATCCTTTTTCTATATTGTCCATTGAGGGAGGCAGCTTAATGATTAAGCAACCTGCTGCCTACTGGAAAAATGGACACTGGCACATAGAAAACTGAAGGTCAGCAACCCCTCCTACCTCACATCTGCTTAGTTTCGATTAGTGTCTTCTCTTTCTGCTATAGGTTTTTGTTTGAATGGAAAAGACTCTTTGGGATGAATTTAACAAAACTGGAGCACTTATTTTGTTCTAGTTCAGTGTGAATGTGGTCTTAGATGGGTGGAGTAAGCTACTTGAATTAGTTGTTCTGGATAGCCTTTTTCCTTAACTTTATCCAGAGGGAGGGTGGTTGGTGATATGTAGTCAGAGACTTCTGCACAATTTCTTTTGAGCCTACAGTCAAATTATCACTAGAAATCATGTAAACCGACCGGGTAATTCCTATTTGCATTTCAACAGTTGCCATCATCCCAGGCGGAAGCACAACATTATGGAGAAACAATTCTGTAGGCTCAAAAGAAATTGTACAAAGACTCCGACTACATAGCATCAAGGTACACAAAGTAAAATGAAAAGGAGGGAAAACACCCAACCTTATTATCATGAGGTAAATCATTGATGATATGTAGTCGGAGTCTTTGTACAAGTCTCTGACTACATATCACCAAGCACCCTCCCTCTAGATAAAGTTAAGGAAAAAGGGTATCCAGAACGACTAATTCAAGAAGCTTTCTCCACCCATCTAAGACCCCTTTCACACTGAACTAGAACAAAATAAGTGCTTTTTCGGCGCTGATTTAAGCTGAGCGACATTGAGCTACAATGTGCATTTTGTCCAGCTACGTAGCGCTTCTTTTAGCAGTCAAAGTTTATTGGGGCCAAATCGCTCGAAGTCCAATGAAAAATAGGTCATGTTCGAGCTACAGGTGACATTGAGCTGCAAGATGTGAACATCTGCATTGAAATGCATTGGAAGAGCTACATTAAGCCTCATATTTGAGCAATCATACGCCCTCTACGTAAGATAATTGGCAAACATAGAAGACTCATCGAAAAAAAAGACTTGGACCACAGTGTCCCTAGACATTACACTCAAAGATAGCAGTGGATGTTTTGGCATCTGCGGATGCTGGCTAAGGTCGCAAGTCGCCCTTTGTTGGGGAATTATGTATTTTTGTACTCACAGTAAAATCCTTTTCTCTCCGTTCATTGAAGGACACAGGACCCGCCCTCTCTATTTGGTTGTGTACTTTAACTGCTTGTTACCCTCAGCTTTTCCCCAGTCATCTTCCAGGACAGCCATCGAGATATAGGCTCCGCCTGCCTGCAACAGGAAACACATCAACCACATTAAATAAATAGACTCCTCCTTCCATCCCAAGTCAGTTTTTTTGTGTTTCCGCCGGCTACACAGGGACATCGTAATGTTTGTTATTTTTAGGGCTCATGTTTGTTTGCCTTTGGGCTGAGCCTTACCCTGCTAGGCATTGGGACCTACTCCAGGCTTACCTGCTGCAGTGCCTACAGGGATTCCCTATCGGACCCCCACCCGATTTCTGGCCAAGGTTCCCTTCCATCACTCAGGGAAGGCAACCATCCTCCTGCACGTGAGTAGGCGCCAGATGGTGGCCCCCCCTGGTGTACAGCAGTGGCAAGGTGTAATAACCTGGAGTGTGCGTGAGCCCCTGTTGTGGACATGAGATGGCGACAACAGGGGCAGCATTGGAGGGGTAGGGGACTGGGGGCTGTAGTCCAGGGATCCCGGATACCTCGCTGAGTGGCGGGCACTTACCTGATGGTATGGGGAGCGGTGCAGTCTTCGGCAGCATGGGGGTGTTGGCTGCAGCGTCTCTGGGCCCCTTGCTGGTGTCGGTGGTGGAAGGCTGGAATGTGGCGGGATGACGT